>NC_056741.1:1866935641-1866985641 GCF_019279795.1 Protopterus annectens | reverse complement strand
AACATATGCCTCACCGCTTCACTTACACAGTAGGCATCCATTGTCCTGCTGGGAAAACTGCAGTACTACACATGTGACATTCCGTATTCCCTACTGCTCTGGACCCGTGCTGCATGTTTACTCACTCCAAGGATATTCAGAACTCCAACGCTTATAGTCCTGGCACATACGTGTGTTTGATTGTCAGGGTGTTCATGTGCTGGTCTGGGTTTAGCTTTGTCCGACTGGTGACTGCAACTGCCCTGTACCTGTTCAAATGTCAGACGTAGCACATGGACAGAGTTGGTCCTGATTTTGACATGCTACCTGTGTTTACAAATGCAGGTGTTTGGGCACCTCTGACCACATTATTAGGTCGGCCCTACATAATATATGGTGGGGGGTGTTTCCACTACATAATACAGGGTGGGGGGTGTTTTCACTGGTGTTTCCCTTCACATTTGACTATTTCATTCATTCATATCTACGATGAATATTATTCTAGACATCACTTATGAATTCACTGCAGGTATGCAATAGTCCTGTCAACAAATGTGACAGATGGTTGGTGTACATATGTGTACAGACCTCTGTGATACTCGGGGATTAATTTCAACAGGGACAAGGCAATGACAAATCAGGGACAATCACGGACACTTCTACAATATTAGCACTATTAACTTGGAACGTGTTGACAGATTTGGAGACATATGTATTACTACTTATTTTCTGCAGTTAAAAGTGTCTATTACTCTTAATTATTGTCATTAGTCATTCTTATTCAACATCTTTCCTCCAAAGGTCACTGGCTTTGTGAGTGATTAAGAGACTGGCCAGTTATTGTGCGAATGCTCTGACCATTGGTAGGGTTGCCACATTTTCATATGTACAGAATGGGATATATTCTGGAGACACCAGATTGTTTAGGCCAACACATACCCATGGTCAGTGCAGGGTTTAGAACATTCAATATTTTCCTAGCTGAGAGCCTATTATTTTAGCACTTTAGTTGCTTATTCTGTTTCTTGTACAAATTACGTATTTTATATCCAGACATGACTGCTTTAGGCAACTGTTACATGAAGTATGGTACATAGTTATTTCCTACATTCACAGGACATTTGCCATTGTATCATTCTTGGTCAGGACACACCTACCCAAACAGTGACTGTCCCTCACACAGTGGCTCAGGAGGTACCCTGTTTACATCAGTGCCTTAATCACCCTATTTCCAAGTGCCACTATGCGAATGTGTACAATATATTTTCTCGATTATTCATGTGGGGAGACGTGCGTCACGGGCAGGTATCCTGGGTACTAGGTTCTGCATGACCATCTAGGGCTGAACAGTCTCATGCACCGCACCACTACTGCACATTCAACTTGTGTCCAGATGTCTACAGGACTGGACATTGTGTCATGATACCAAGTCTGATGTTTACACAGGTTACTTATCCCATGAGGGATATCCAAAAATTGAACAAGACCAATAACGACCATTCTTTTGGATTTACAAAAAATGTTTGGGTTTTACATGCAAGGGATACATAGTTTGCAATCCTGACACTGCCTAGGGTGACACTGCCTACTACATATGAGTAGTGGTCACTATGTGTAGATCTGGCTGCGCCAAGCTAGTAGGCCGAGTATGGCTGGATTTGGTGGACTTTCAGGTATGGGGGTGGGTTGTGTGCTGTGGAGGGGATGATGGGTATGCAATTATGCATCCAAGTGTGCTGCATTTGGATGGGCCAGTTCCATCCAGACAATTCTGTGGGTATGTGCCGGTGACGTGTCTGTACATGTGTATCGCACATTTTAATATTCATATGTTTGTGTGATTGTGTTCTACAATATGGCCTGTCAGGTTGTATTGCAGATGTGTATACTTGTTCTTTGTGTTTCTTTCTGATTCACCCGCTGCTCCCTCATACACCTCCAGTTCACCTATTGTGCATCCAACACAGTCTCGCCTTTGTGGATTATACCATTACCCATCCCTCCCACAAACATATTCCTGACACTCCATCCATCCCTTCTTTGGTTGATGGCCCATGACACAGTCAAAGGAACACATTGCATACACTACATATGTCAGGTACCTGTATGGTTGTGTGGACTACCCTGGCATTTTTTCACCTTCCACATGCAGTACATCATGCACATAGGTACATGCACATGCTTAACATTCATGACATGGTTGGTACACCTGGGTAATACCTGTTCAACTGTGACACATCCTGACAAGGACAGCTTGGACCGCATATGGGCAGATTTTGGCCGATTGCTCTGACCGTTGGTAGGGTTGCCACCTTTTCATATGTCCAGGATGGGATATATTCCAGACACAAATCAGATTTTACAAGACAACACATACCCATGGTCAGTACTACGGATAATACTTTTGTTTTCTGCCTACGTGTTAGCTTATTGTTCTAGTAGTTTATATGCTCCTTCTGTTACATTTTCTTGCTTATTCTATTTCTTGTCACATGTGGTATGTTACATACAGACATACCTATTGTATGTGACTATTACATGCGATGTGGGATATAATTATGTCATATGGTCGCTGGATATTTTACATTTATAATGGTTTTGGTATGGACACAACTGCCAGCTGTGTACTATCCCTCACAATGTGGGACAAGTGGTAACCCTGAACATTGGGCTAGACGTAGCTATTGGCGGCGCGCTAACATGATGCATTTCACTTCCACTTGGTATAACTATCTACACTACATTAGAATACGGGCACATGGTTTTAAATGTCACTTATTTGAGGGATGGGACTCAATATTCGCTACCGTGCATTTGTGTTTGCTTCTTAACTTTGTGTTCGCAAGGACTGTCTTGCATGCTTTGCATACATTTCAGTATCCACGGACACTGACAGGTGTGATTACTATTGCAGGCAAATTGTTATATTCAAGCGTTTCAGGTTGCACATAGACAGCCGACATTTCCACTCCTCCGTGCGGCACTTTGACATGCCCTATGCACTCACGCTCATTTCCTATGCACGTGGCTGTGGCGGCAACGCACCTTCATTAATATGCATTTGGCGCTACTACACCATCTACACACCGCACGGTCGGCGCAAGCATAACGCCGGCCTTGCACCGAGCTTCATGAATCCCGGGGCAGGTCTTTTTTGTTTAAACTTTACAATCAGAATCAATGGGTGTAAGTGCCACCTAGTGGCGAGAGGAGGGTCGTACACTGGAAGAAGGAGGTTCATCAAGACTGGAATCTACAGAGTGGGAAGAGTCAAGAAAAAGTCCAGAAAAACAATCAGTGACTTGTTGGAGAGGGGCTACAGCCAGAGAAAAGATATCCAGTTTAGAACATTCTTATTTGAAAAATTGCAAAGGTATACATCGGGGATTATTGGAAGGAAAAAATGAGAAAGTCGTGGATAAGTCTGCAGAATCTGTAGTGTAGGGCAGGGAGAAGCAATAAATACAATACATAAGGCATGAGACTGGTTATAGGATTTACTTGCAGGACTTTTTAGTTTTAAACTTTACAGACACAATCAGTGGGTGTATGCTGCCACCTAGTTGTGAGATGAGGGTGATACACTGCAAGAAGAAGGTTCATCGAGACTCATAATGACAGAGTGGGAAGAGCCAAGACAATGTCCGGAAAAACAATATGTGACCTGAAGTTGGAAAGGTGCTACAGCCAGGGAGAAGGTATGCAGTTTAGATCTTTCTTATTTCAAAAATTGAAAGGTATACATATGGGATTATTGAGGGAAAAAAATGAGAAAGAGGTGGAAAAGTCCACCAAATCTGTAGTGTAGGGCAGAGAGTATTATAAATACAATATGCAAGGCATGATGCTAGTTAGAAGATTTACTGCAGGGTTTTTTTTGTTTTTAACTTTACAGTCACAATCAGGGGGTATGCTGAAACCTAGTGTCAAGAGGAGGGTGTTAAACTGGAAGAAGAAGGTTCATCGAGATTCGAATCTACAAAGCAGGAAAAGCCAAGGAAAAGTCCAGGAAAACAATCAGTGATCTAAAGCTAACGAGAAGGTATGCAGTATAGAACTTTTTTATTTCAAAAATTGCAAAGGTATACATATGAGATTATTTGAGGGAAAAATATTAGAAAGTGGTGGAAAAGTCCAAAGAATCTGTATTGTCGGGCTGAGAGAATAATAAATATAATATGTAAGGCATGAGGCTGGTTAGAGAATTTATGCAGGTTTTTTTTGTTTAAAGTTTACAGTCAGAATCAATGGGTGTATACTGCCATTTAGGAGAGAGGAGGGTGGTATACTGGAAGAAGGAGGTTTATCAACACTGGACTCTACAGAATGGGAAGAGGCAAGAAAAAGTCCAGAAAAACAATAAATAACCTGAAGTTGGAAAGGTGCTACAGCCTGGGAGAAGGTATGCAGTTTAGAACTTTCTTATTTCAAAAATTGCAAAAGTAAGCACATGGGATTATTTGACAGGAAAAATGAGAAAGAGATGGAAAAGTCCACAGAATATGTAGTGTAGGGCAGAGAGAATTATAAATAAATTATGTAAGGCATGATGCTGGATAGAGTATTTACTGCAGGTCTTTTTTGTTTAAAATTTACAGTCATAATCAATGGGTGTATGCTGCCACCTATTGGTAAAAGGAGGGTAGTATACTGGAAGGAGGAGGTTCATCAAGAATGGAATCTACAGAGCAGGAAAAGGAAAGAAAAAGTCCAGAAAAACAATAAATAACCTAAAGTTGGAAAGGTGCTACAGCCTGGAAGAAGGTATGCAGTTTAGAACATTCTTATTTCAAAAATTGCAAAGGTATACATACAGGATTATTAGTATGTAGTGTAGAGCAGAGAAAATTATAAATGCAGTATGTAGGGTATGAGGGTGGGTACAGGATTTACTGCAGGTCTGTTTTGTTTTAAACTTTGCAGTCACAATCAATGAGCGTATTCCGACACTTAGTGGTGAGAGGAGGGTGGTACACTGGAAAAAAAAAGGTTCATCATGACTCAAATCTACAGAGTGGAAACAGCCAAGAAAAAGTCCAAAAAAGCAGTTAGTGACCTGCAATTGAAAAGGTGGTACAGCCTGGGAGAAGGTATACAGTTTAGAACTTTCTTAGATTCATAGGTTTATACTAGACTATCTGCCCTAAGGCATTTATAAGCCTAGCCCAAAGTTATGTGGCTTACACCTTATGTTAGAAATAATGTGCCCATTAGTTTGCTGTGCCTCTGTCCAGCAGTGACACAGAGATGATTCCCGGGGTAAACCTACAATCTCCCATCCACCGGTCAAGATTTCTCTTGAACAGAGCCAGCGAGGTGCTCTGCCTCACATGGACCTGGATTTTATTCCACAGCATGAGGAGTCTCTGGGTGATAAATCTATCCCTCCAGCACGTCCTATTTATATCCGTGCTAAGGTTTAAGTCACTTGCTCTAGTGGTTCTGGTGGATTTGGATTTTTTGAGGTGGAGCATGTCCATTAATTCCAGGTTGGTCATGGCCTTGTATGTCAGGCACAGGTCACCTCTGAGCAGACGGTATGCAACTGAATAGAGTTGGAGTTTCTTCAGTCTGGCAGTGTATGACAGGTTTTGGAGTCCCTTTATCCTTTTGGTGAGGAACTTTTGGGGTCTCTCCAATTGCTGCAGGTGTCGGGTGAGATACATCCCGAATGGGGCATTGTACTCGATCATTGGTCTGATAAGTGAAAAGTACAGGGGAACAATGACCTCACTTGATCTGGATGTGAATCCCTTCATGATCAGATGGGCAATGTAGAAGGTCTTTTGAACCACTTTAGCAACGTGAGTGTCAAACGAGAGGCCACTGTCAACCTGGGTACCCAGGTCCCTGATAACCTCTTCTGTGCTTAGTGGGTTGCCACCTATATGGTAGCTTGGGGTTACCTTGTTTTTCCCGAAGGGTATGACTATACACTTTTTGCGTTTAACTTCAGGCCATGGCTCTGGCACCAGCTATCAGTTTCCGTGAGACCCCTCTGAAGGATGTCTGTGTCCGATGTACTATCCACTATGGCACCCAGTTTGCAGTCATCTGCAAACTTTGTCAGCCATAGTCCTCCTATGTTTGCCTGTACTTCTGAGAAGTAGATGCCGAACAATAGGGGGCCAAGGACTGAGCCCTGTGGGACACCACTTGTAACCGGCTTGGAGTCTGACATGGCTCCAGCAACTCTAACCCTGTGGGTTCTGTCCTTTAGCCAGTTTGCAACCCATCTTGTGACATATGGGTTTACATTTAAGCTGGTAAGTTTCTCTATGATACCCGAGTGGGGTATTGTGTCGAAAGCTTTTGCAATGTCAAGGTAGGCTGTATGGACTGCCTTTCCCTCATCAATGGCCTTGGTAACTGTTTCGAAGAAGTCGACCAGGTTCAAAAGGCAAGATCTGCCCTTGACAAAGCCAAACTGGGTTGGGTCCAAGGTCTGCAAGTCTCCTATGTCCTTGTTTATGAGTTCCATTATGATCCTGTCCATAGCTTTGCAGACCAGGCTTGTTAAGCTTATTATTAGGTAATTATCAGGGTCCATATAGGCACCACCTTTGTGGAGTGGGACCACAGTTGCCGTACGCCACTCCTTGGGCACATATCCTGTGGTAAGGCTAAGATTAAACAGCTGCCTTATGTGCGGGTTTAGTTCTTCATTGAGTTCATGTAGCACACAGCTGGGGACACCATCCGGTCCCATTGATGCTGTGTTTTTAGCTTTAGAGAGAGCAGCTTTCACCTGCGCATTTGAGATGTCTGGGAGGCTACACTCTGTTGGGATAGTTATCTCTCCTTTTGTGGGAGAGGGGGGTGAAGTTTGCGCTTAACCTGTCTGCCAGTATGTTGGCAATGTCTGTGGGCTCAGTGATTTTTGTATCATTTTGGACTAATTCTGAGCATATCTGGTAGTTTCCACCCAGGTTTCTGACATAGCTGAAGAAGGCCTTATGATTGTCTTTTGAATCTATGGCAATTTTTTTCTCAAAGTTGGCCTTTGATGATTTTGAGGGATCATAGTTTCTTGCTAGTACTGATTAAAGATGCCTTCCCTTTTTGGGATTTTGCTCTATCATGTAATAGCTTTCTCCTCTTATTGTAAAGTTTGTTTATGGCTGGGGTCCACCAGACTGGATGTTTGCCCTTGGTGGAAAGAGTCTTGGTTTTATTTGGGATTGCCTGGTCCATGCAGTCCTGAAGGTGTTCATAGAAGGCATTTGTAAGGGCTTCCGCAGCTTGGGTTGTGGTTTCCATTGGCTCGGGGGCCTTGAAGGATACCACACCTGTCTTGAGTAGTGTGAAGTTTGCTTTAGAGAAGTTCTTCACTGTGGTCTTTTTTGTTTGGGGTGGGGGCGGGATGTGGATTTCTAGTGAGATTTGTTTATGATCTGATCTCACCAAAGAGGGATATACTTCCGGTGTGGAGCATTTTGTCCCCATGTTTGTGATGATGAGATCTAGTATATTTTCTCCTCTTGTGGGGACGGTGACTAGTTGTTCCATGGCATTTGAATTTATGAACTCCAGGAACATTTGGGCTAGAAAGTTGGGGCTTGAGTAATGTTCCCAGTCTATATTTGGGTAGTTGAAGTCACCCAATATGATGGTGTTTGGTGATACATTTATACCCTCCAGTGTCTTCAGGAAGGCTGTGTGGGTTTCCTGAGTTTGAGAGGGTGGCCTGTAGCATGCTACAAATTGTAGAGCAGTTTTGCCTATGGTTAATTGCACCTGGATGGTTTCTGATGCTTCGCGTAGCCACCAACCTGGAGGTGTGGGTATCCTTGATGAATATGGATACACCCTCCTTTTGTGGTATGGTCCGGGTTTTGGGGCGGAACGCATGATATGAGGTAAAACCTGATAGTGCCGGGTGCTCTCAGGAGCCTTGAACCAGGTTTCAGTCACAGCACAGACATCGATGTTCTCCATACTGAGAAGGGCCTCGAGTGTGCATTTTGAGATTTAGACTTCTGGCATTGAGCAGCATTATCCTTAGTTTCTTCCGTTTTTGTTTTCTAGGGTGGTAGGTTTAGAATTTGAGCCTTGCCTAAAAAGGCACTATGGGGTGGCAAGAGCCTTAGCCAATATCCGGAATCCCAGGGGTGACAGGTGCAAGCCGTCCCTTGCGAAGCAGCGTGGCTTGTCAAGCATGTCATCCCAAGCAGACAGACACTGGATCCCCTTTGAATGACACCAGAAATTAAGCCAATTGTTAAAGCTGATCATCTTGTCACTATATTGTGGCATCATTCGTGGTGAAGGAAGGATACTGCTCAGGGTCAGGGTCATACCTGCCTGGGCTACATAATCAGAGAGCTCCTCTATGTCTCACTAGGTGGTAGGTCATAGAGAATTATAAATGCAAAGGTATACATATGGGATAACTGGAAGGAAAAAATGAGAGAGATGTGGAAAAGTCCACAGAATCTGTAGTGCATGGCAGAGAGAAGTAATAAATATAATGCATAAGTCATGAGGTTGGTTAGAGGATTTACTGCAGGTCTTTTTTGTTTAAACTTTACAGTCACAATCAATGGGTGCATGCTTCCTCCTAGTGTCAAAAGGAGGGGGTGGTACACTGGAAGAAGATTCATCGAGACTCTTCAGAGTGGGAAGAGCCAAGATAAAGTCCAGAAAAGCAATCAGTGACCTGAAGTTGGAAAGGTGTTACAGCCTGGGAGAAGGTATGCAGTTTAGAGCTTTATTATTTCAAAAATTGTAAAAGTATAGATATGGGATTATTGGAGGGAAAAAATGAGAAAGAGGTGGAAAAGTCTACAGAATCTGTTGTGTAGGTCAGAGAGTATTATAAATACGTAAGGCATGAGGCTGTTTAGAGAATTTACTGCACGTCTTTTTTGTTTTAAACTTTGCAGTCACAATGAATGGGTGTATGCTGCCACCTAGTGCTAAAAGGAGAGTGGTACACTGGAAGAAGAAGGTTCATCGAGACTCAAATCTACAGAGCAGGAAGAGCCAAGAAAAAGTCAGTGACCTGAAGTTGGAAAGGTGCTGCAGCCAGGGAGAAGGTATGCAGTTTAGAACGTTATTTCAAAATTTGCAAAAGTATAGATATGGGATTATTAGAGGGAAAAAATGAGAAAGAGGGGGAAAAGTCGACAGAATCTGTAGAGTAGGTCAGAATGAATTATAAATACAATACATAAGGCATGAGGCTGGTTAGAGGATTTACTGCAGGTCTTTTTTGTTTAAACTTTACAGTCAGAATCAATGGGTGTATCGTGCCACCTAGTGGTGAGAGGAGGTCGTACACTGGAAGTTCGTCAAGACCGGAATGTACAGAGTGGGAAGAGCCAAGAAAAAGTCTGGAAAAACAATCAGTGACTTGAAGTTGGAGAGGTGCTACAGCCAGGGAGAAGGTATGCAGTTTAGAACTTTCTTAATGGAAAAATTGCAAAGGTATACATCTGGGATTATTGGAAGGAAAAAATGAGAAAGTGGTGGAAAAGTCTGGGTGTATGCTTCCTCCTAGTGGCAAGAGGAAGGTGGTAGACTGGAAGAATGTTCATCGAGACTCAAATCTACAGAGCGGGAAGAGCCAAAATAAAGTCCAGAAAAGCAATCAGTGACCTGAAGGTGGAAACGTGCTACAGCCTGGGAGAAGGTATGCAGTTTAGTGCTTTCTTATGTCAAAAATTGCAAAAGTATAGATATGGGATTATTGGAGGGAAAAAATGAGAAAGAGGTGGAAAAGTCTACAGAATCTGTAGTGTAGGTCATAGAGAATTATAAATGCAATACGTAAGGCATGAGGCTGGTTATAGAATTTATGGCACATCTTTTTTGTTTTAAACTTTGCAGTCACAATCAATGGGTGTATTCTGCCACCTAGTGGTGAGATGAGTGTGGTACACTGGAAGAAGGTTCATCGAGACTCTACAGAGTGGGAAGAGCCAAGAAAAAGTCCAAAAAAACAATCAGTGACCTGAAATTGAAAAGGTGGTACAGCCAGGGAGAAGGTATACAGTTTAGAACTTTCTTATTTAAAAAATTGTAAAGGTATACATATGGGGTAATTGGAGGTAAAAATGACAAAGATGTGGAAAAGTCCACAAAATCTGTAGTGTATGGCAGAGAGAAGTAATAAATATAATACGCAAGTCATGAGGTTGGTTAGAGGATTTACTGCAGGTCTTTTTTGTTTAAACTTTACAGTCAGAATCAATGGGTGTATGGTACCACCTAGTGGCAATAGGAGGGTGGTACACTGGAAGAAGGAGGTTCATCAAGAATGGAATCTACAGAGTGGGAAGAGCCAAGAACACATCCAGAAAAACAATCAGTTACTTGAAGTTGGAGAGGTGCTATAGCCAGGGAGAAGGTATGCAGTTTAGAACTTTCTTATTTGAAAAATTGCAAAGGTATTCATCTGGGATTATTGGCAGGAAAAATGAGAAAGTGGTGGAAAAGTCTGCAGAATCTGTAGTGTAGGGCAGAGAGAAGTAATAATTACAATGCATAAGGTATGAGGCTGGTTAGAGGATTTACTGCAGGTCTTTTTTGTTTAAACTTTACAGTCCCAATCAATTGGTGTATGGTGCCATCTAGTGGCGAGTGGATGGTGGTACAGATATGGGATTACTGGAGGAAAAAATGAGAAAGAGGTGGAGATGTCTACAGAGTGTTTAGTGTAGGGAAGAGAGAGCTATAAATATGTAAGGCATGAGGCTGGTTAGAGGATATAGTGTAGGTCTTTTTTGTTTTAAACTTTACAGTCACAATCAATGGTTTATGCTACCACCTAGTGACTAGAGGACTGTGGTACACTGGAAGAAAAAGTTTCATCGAGACTCAAATCTACATTGCGGGAAGAGCAAAAAAAAAAGTCCTGAAAACAATCAGTGAAGTTGGAAAGGTGCTACAGCCAGGGAAAAGGTATGCAGTTTCGATCTTTCTTATTTCAAAAATTGAAAGCTATACATATGGGATTATTGGAGGGAAAAAAAATGAGAAAGAGGTGGAAAAGTCCACAGAATCTGTAGTATAGGGCAGAGAGTATTATAAATACAATATGCAAGGTATGAGGCTCGTTAGAGAATTTATTGCAGGATTTTTTTGTTTTAAACTTTGCACTCACAATCAATGAGTATATGCTTTCACCTAGTGGTGATAGGAGGGAGGTACACTGGATAAAAAAGGTTCATTGAGACTCAAATCTACAGAGTGGGAAGTGCCAAGAAAAAGTCCAGAAAAACAATCAGTGACTTTAAGTTGGAAAGGTGCTACAGCTAGGGAAAAGGTATGCAGTTTAGAACTTTCTTTTCTGAAAAATTGCAAAGGTATACATCTGGGATTACTCGAAGGAAAAAATGAGAAAGTGGTGGAAAAGTCTACAGAATCTGTAGTGTAGGGAAGAGAGATGTAATAAATACAATACATAAGGCATGAGGCTGGTTAGAGGATTTACTGCAGGTCTCTTTTGTTTAAACTTTAAAGGTGCTACAGCCAGGGAGAGGGAATGCAGTTTAGAAATTTCTCATTTCAAAAACTGCAAAAGTATAGATATGGGATTATTGGAGGGAAAAATGAGAAAGAGGGGAAAAGTATCTGCAGTGTATGTTAGAGAGAATTATAAATACAAAACATAATGCATGTGGCTGGTTAGAGAATTTACTGCAGGTCTTTTTTGTTGAAACTTTAGTCAAAATCAATGGGTGTATGCTGCCATCTAGTGATGAAAGGAGGGTGGTATACTGGAAGAAGGAGATTCATCAAGAATGGAATCTACAGAGTGGGAAGAGGCAGCAAAAAGTCCATAAAAACAATAAGTAACCTAAAGTTGGAAAGGTGCTACAACCTGGGAGAAGGTATGCAGTTTATAACATTCTTATTTCAAAAATTGCAAAGGTACACATATTGGCTTATTTGAGGGAAAAAATGAGAAAGCGGTGGAAAAGTCCACCTAACATGTTGTGTAGGGCAGAGAGAATTATAAATACAGTACGTAAGGTATGAGGGTGGGTACAGGATTTACTGCAGGTCTGTTTTGTTTTAAACTTTGCAGTCACAATCAATGAGTGTATTCTGACACTTAGTGGTGAGAAGAGGGAGGTACACTGGAAGAAGAAGGTTCATCATGACTCAAATCTACAGAGTGGGAAGAGTCAAGAAAAAGTCCAAAAAAACTTGAAGAAATTGAAAAGGTGGTACAGCCAGGGAGAAGGTATACAGTTTAGAACTTTCTTATTTAAAAAATTGCAAAGGTATACATATGGGATAACTGGAGGGAAAAATGAGAAAGATGTGGAAAAGTCCACAGAATCTTTAGTGTGTGGAAGAGAGAAGTAATAATTATAATACGTAAGGCATGAGCCTGGTTAGAGGATTTACTGCAGGTCTTTTTTGTTTAAACTTTTCAGTCATAATCATTGGGTGTATGCTGACACCTAGTGGTGAGAGGAGGGTGTTACACTGGAAGAACGAGATCAGAGATAGTCAAATATGGAATCTACAGAGCGGGAAAAGGCAAGAAAAAGTCCAGAAAAACAATAAATAACCTGAAGTTGGAACAGTGCTACAGCTTGGGAGAAGGTATGCTGTTTAGAACGTTCTTATTTCAATAAATTGCAAAGGTGTACATATGGGATTATTAGAGAGAAAAATAAAGAGGTTAAAAAGTCCACAGAATCTGTAGTGTAGGGCAGAGAGAAGTAATACATACAATACGTAAGGCATGAGGCTGGTTAGAGGATTTACTACAGGTCTTTTTTGTTTAAACTTTACAGTCTCAATCAATGGGTGTATGGTGCGACCTAGTGGTGAGTGGATTAAACTTTACAGTCACAATCAATGGCACCTAGTGACTAGAGGACTGTGGTACACTGGAAAAAAAAGGTTCATCGAGACTCAAATATACAGAGTGGGAAGAGTCGAGAAAAAGTCCAGAAAAACAATTAGTGACTTGAAGTTTTTGAGGTGCTACAGCCAGGGAGAAGGTATGCAGTTTAGTACTTTCTTATTTGAAAAATTGCAAAGGTATACCTCTGGGATTATTGGAAGGAAAAAATGAGAAAGTGGTGGAAAAGTCCACAGAATCTGTAGTGTACGGCAGAGAGTATTATAAATGCAATACGCAAGGCATGAGTCTGGTTGGAGGATTTACTGCAGGGTTGTTTTTGTTTTAAACTTTACAGACACAATCAATGGGTGTATGCTGCCACCTTGTGGTGAGATGAGGGTGATACACTGGAAGAAGAAGGTTCATTGAGACTCGAATTGACAGAGTGGGAAAAGCCAAGACAATGTCCAGAAAAACAATATGTGACCTGAAGTTGGAAAGGTGCTACAGCCAGGGAGAAGGTATGCAGTTTAGATCTTTCTTATTTCAAAAATTGAAAGGGATACATATGGGATTATTGAGGGAAAAATGAGAAAGAGGTGGAAAAGCCCATCGAATCTGTAGTGTAGGGCAGAGAGTATTATAAATACAATGCAAGGCATGATGCTAGTTAGAAGATTTACTGCAGGGTTTTTTTGGTTTTAACTTTACAGTCACAATCGAGGGTATGCTGAAACCTAGTGTCAAGAGGAGGGTGTTAAACTGGAAGAAGAAGGTTCATCGAGACTCGAATCTACAAAGTGGGAAAAGCCAAGAAAAAGTCCAGGAAAACAATCAGTGATCTGAAGATGGAAAGGTGCTACAGCTAGCAAGAAGGTATGCAGTATAGAACTTTCTTATTTCAAAAATTGCAAAGGTATACATATGGGATTATTGGAGGGAAAAATATTAGAAAGTGGTGGAAAAGTCCAAAGAATCTGTATTGTCGGGCTGAGAGAATTATAAATACAATACGTAAGGCATGATGCTGGTTAGAGGATTTACTGCAAATCTTTTTTATTTTAAACTTTATAGTCACAATCGGTGGGTGTATGCTGCCACCTAGTGGTGAGATGAAGGTGGTACACTGGAAGAAGAAGATTCACTGAGACTCAAATCTACAGATCGGGAAGAAGCAAGAAAAAGTCCAGAAAAACAATAAATAACCTGAAGTTGGAAAGGTGCTACAGCCAGGGAGAAGGTATGCAGTTTAGAACTTTCTTATTTCCAAAATTTCAAAAATATAGATATGGGATTATTGATGGGAAAATATGGGAAAGAGGTGGAAAAGTCTACAGAATCTGTAGTGTAGGTCAGAGAGAATTATAAATACAATACATAAGTCTTGAGGCTGCTTAGAGAATTTACTGCAGGTCTTTTTTGCTTAAAGTTTACAGTCAGAATTAATGGGTGTATATTGCCATTTAGTGCAGAGAGGAGGGTGGTACACTGGAAGAAGAAGGTTTGTCAAGAGTCAAATCTACAGAGCTGGAAGAGCCAAGGAAAAGTCCAGAAAAACAATCAGTGACCCGAAGTTGGAAAGGTGCTACAGCCAGGGAGAAGATATGGGGCCGGATTCACAAAGGCTTGCATGGAGTCTAAGAGTAGAGCAAGACTCCATGCAGCCAACATGTCTGCTGAGCCATCCAGAAACAGCTGGCAGGGGTGTGCAAGAGAGCTCCTAAAACGACTCTTACACGGACAGGGTTAGGTTATGCAAATTACCTAATTTACTGCCGAAAGCTATGCAAACGAGGTAAATTTGCAATCCAGGAAACCCTAACCTGTCCGAGTAAGAGTAGTGTTATTTGTAGAAATGTACTCAGTTGTCAACTGAGTACCGTTCTGCAAATAGCAAAACGGAGCCGTGACAGCTCCAAATAAAGGATGCATCCAGTTGAGGAAGCATGCCAATGGCCAAATATACAGCCATTGGCATTTTTTCCCGTTGCAAAATAAAAAATATATATATTTTTTTTACCTCGATCTCCGATGTTTAAGCATAGTGCAGCGCCGTGCAAACTAGCTGCACTGTAAAAATCAGAAAACCAAAAAATAAAAGGCACAGATAGGGAATTTATTCAAAATAGTAATCTGCCATGCAAGTGAATGGCAGACTGAAGATAACATGGCTACTGAGCAGAGGTTGCTAAGGGGAGAAGCTCAGTCTGAGAGATGTAACTAAGCATTAGTAGGCAATCCTATGCAAATGAGGATAAGGATTGTGAATCCCAATATTCCCTGCTATGTGAACCATGTCCCTCGAGTGTAAGAGTAGGAAAAGGGGAGTAACAGAGTAGGAGATGGGTGACATCATGAGGTGGTATGTATGAAAAAGACTGTAAGCTTATTGGAGCAGAGTGGCATGTGGTTGCTGAGTTACTCAGGATTAAAAGAGGTGTGTCTACAGCTGTCTAAACTGAAATCAAGAAACTGAAGGTGTACGCTGTGGCTATTACTAAAGTTTCTTGCAAAGCTGCTTACACTGTGTGCACGCATGTGCGGGCGTGTAAACCCTTTTAGGCCTGTGTGCACGTGAGTGTGCCCGTGTAAGCCTGTGTAAGGCCATCTAAGCAAGTATACATGAATGTGCACCCGCCTAAGCCCGTGTAAGCCTGTGTAGGCCTGTGTGCACAAGTGTGAGCGTGTTTGCGCTTGTTTGCATGGCACAGCCCTGTGTGGAAACAGAAATGGGAAAAGGAAGGAAAGGAAGTAGTAGGAAGTTAACCAAGGAGAACTAGCACAGCTGCCAGGTGAAATCATTCAGAATCATCCAATTACACAGACAGTACACTAGCCCAGCCCAACCCAGCATCTAAAACTCTGCAAACAACATTCCCCCATGTTTTTCTCAGAAACACTGCAGTCAACAAAGAGAAGTGAAAACTTAAAAAGCTTAAACTGAGACATAAAAATGTTAGGGGCTGCCATTGCTGTTATAAGGCAACATGTGCAAGATGCCGAGGGTGGTGCCATTGCGAATGCTGCTGAGCAACCCACAGTGAGGAGACAAAGAAGAGTATACAGACCCAGGGTAATTTACCAGGGGGCTACATGAGCTGGAGATAGTGGAGCACTATAGAGTGGACAGAGAGCTCCTGCAGCAAATTATTGAGCTGTGCAGGCCACGCCTCACACACAGAACCAACAGAGGGGAACCCATCCCAGTGGAAACCAAGGTATGTGTTGGCCTAAGAATACTAGCAACAGAATACTAGCAACAGGTACCTTCCAGAGACCAACTGGAGATATGACGGGGATTTCACAGGCATCAGCATCAAGGGTACTGCACCAGTTCCTGAATGCCATGTCAGCACATGTCAGTGATCATGTATATTTCCCCAATTCCTGTGAGGTATTGGCCAGCAATATGCGTCTCTTCCAGCAAATAGCTGAATACCCTGAGGTAGTGGGTGTAATTGACTGCATGCACATACACATCAGAGCACCAGCTGGTGAGCGGGGTAGGGCCTACATCAACCGCAAGGGCTTGCACTACATCAACTGCCAAGTCATATGTGATGCCCGGGGCATAATACTGAATATGTGTGTGCTGGCTGCCCTGGAAGCTACCACGATTCCCATATCTGGCATCTGTCACAGCTGTACCAAACATTTGCAAATGCGGACATCCCTGATGGTCACCTAGTGGGGGATACTGGATACGCACTGGAGCCGTGGCTGATGACATCCATCAGAAATGCACACACACCTGAACAAGAATGCCATAATGAGGCACACGCACAAACACAAAATGTAATCAAGCATGTGTTTGGGATGCTCAAGTCACGGTTCCGGTGCCTGGACACATCTGGTGGAGCCTTGCAGTACTCACCAACTACATGTACCCAAATTGTCATGGTATGTGCCATGCTACCCAATCTGATTCTGCGAAAACAGCTGCAACAGGAACAGCATGGGGCAGGGCCAAACAGCCCCCCACCATTGCCAAGGCCTGTACAGGCACAGCGTGACTCAGGGGAGGAACAACCTGAGCCTGCCCCAGTAGGCAGAAGGAGGTGTGCCCAGTATGCCTTGTCCTTGGCAAAGAGGCAACGCATAGCACATACACTGACTCAGTAGGAAACCTGGAAATTATACCTCTCACTGACTCGCACATAAAATAAAAGGGATGCCCAACTTGACACTACCTGTTTCCAAACATGTATAGGGAGTGTAGTATGTGCATCCGACATAAGCAGCCCTGCAGTACCACCTGAGGCATGATTGCCATGTTTTACGCAATATAAATCAGTGTTAAGCAGCTTTTACCAATATGTAGTATATGTAAACAAAATTGTTCATGCAATGTTGGCCAAGGTCGGCCAAAGTTGAGGAAAGTCAGTTAAACATGTTCATATCTGCTTTACTGTACCTTAAGCAGTCTCATCTGGCCAGCATGAAAATAAAGAGCAGTGACAGGGCTTGAACCCAGGATACTGTGCACTACAGTTGCAGTACTGAACCACTAAGCCATGATAGGATTACAGTGGTACAGACACAGCAGGACAATTGTACACTAATGCAAACACAAAGCAATGCTGTATCATGCCCCTAATGTGGCAAATGGGTAACCTCACCCATATGCCTATGCAGACAGAGAACATCAGGCCAGGCATTGTGATGTGGGTTGTGTAGGCTATGAAGTCGCAAGCTAATATATGTGGCAGTGGATGCTAAGACCTGTAGTATACTAGTATGCCTCAAGCCAGTATGATAGGCAACAGTACAGACTGTAATGGTGTCCTGCACATAGCAGTGCAGGCACAGCAAATGTGTATAAGTGTCAGGTGAAACCCACATCCTATGTACACCCACAGTAACAATCCGGTGTACCCACAGTTAGAAATGTACAAAGAATAGCTGTTCCACCCTGTATGTAGAAATGTTGATAGGTCTATGCAAAGTGACTCATGGAAGCCCTGCAGGCACAGCATGATGATCTATGTTGATCCCTGTTGATCTATGACACAAAGGTGAGCCCTGCTGTAAAAATACACCTTGATTTACCATACACATATGGTATAAATGCGTATACTGTGCATGCTCACACACTCCAACAAATGTAGAGAATTTCAATCTGCATCACACTGAAAGGTCATACTAGGCATGCTCACACACTTAAGCTAAATACGGATGTGATGATAAGGGATCTATGGACAAATGTATATAGTCATCTCTACTTCCAGAAACACATTTACAAAGTGGTCTGAAAATCCTGCTATGTGTACACACAAACTGCCAAGGTCTGTGCATGTAGGTCAAAGGAGGTTGCCACTACTCAGCAGTCATCAGACCTGTCAGAGACTACCACAACACACTTGCGAGGAATCTGACTAGGCGCATTCATCAACTAGAAAGAACAATGAAGAACCTTAACAAGAGGATTACTGGCCTCAAATAGTTGCCCCATGCAATAAGAATGAATGTAACCGAAGCTGTACACAGTGGCATACTGTCTACGCAGCAGATCTCTGCCCAACAGACAGGTCCATGTCATGGTTACACTCAGATCTGTTCTGAGTTACAGCTCAATGGCACTAAATGTACAGAGCCAACTGATATTGGCAACATCCTGGCAGATAGGATCAGTGTTAACTTTACTCCCCTCTCACCCATGAAAGAGAACATGTCTATAATGGAAGACTGCAAAGTTGCTGTCATCACGGCTGCACAGGTAAAAAACACTCCCTGAAGCCAGTATCACAGCAGCCATGGGACTAGACAACTTCCCAGGCTGTGTAGTATCTACTTCCCTGAAGTAAACATTAACATGGAGGTTATGTGGCTACTGACATTTCCAGAAGACTGAAAACTAGGAGCCATCATTGTAAACACTAAAGATGTGGACATCCTGCAAAAGGGCCTCACTGAGACAGATGGCTGTTGTCCAAGCCATGGGCTGTAGCTCAATGCCAAAAGGTGCATTATCATCACCTTTGTTAAAATCTCTGTAGCCAATAACTACAACATAGGTGGTAGTATACCTCACACTTTAAGTGTGACAAGAGACCCTGGGTCACGGGTGTCAGTGGGCACAACTGTTATAAGCACATTCCCACAGTAGTCAGGAAACCCTCTTATGTGGCACACCTCATCACAAAATGTGTCTCATGCAGAATAAAAGAGGACATTGTTCCCCTCTACTCACCTCTCACTAGAACTATAAAAGAGTACAACACCACTGTTGATATGTACCTCACAAGGCAACTACAATAACTGGAAAGCCAGCAGCAATACCTCACAAAGAGCATTAGTGGCCTGAAATACATGCCATACACAGACCATCACAAAATGCTCCATCTGTACTCCCTTGCATATCGCCTACTCAGAGGTGTTCACTGCGTAACATCCAAAGCTATGTCAAACATGCAGCTGTTGGATATGATCCAAGTAAAACACTCACAATCACCCTGACCTTTGGACCCAAGACCACGAGTAAAATATAAAAGGAAGTGGTGTAGCCATTTATCTTATGGATATCCACACCTCCAGGTTACTGCCACAGCTTGAGGCCTTGGAGACCATGAAAGTGCAACTAACATTGGGAAAAGCTGCCCATCAAATTGTAGCCTGCTACAGATCATGTACCTTGTCTCAGGAACCTCTCTCAGTATTCTGGAGAACAATGGCAAATATAAAGGTCCTATTAAACACCATTATATGAGGAGATTACAACTACTCAAACAATGAGTGAGTGAATTACTCAGATACAATGTCCTTTGCCCAATGTGTCCTAGAGTTAAGAAACTCTAACACCCTGGAACAACTAGTCAGCACGCCCACTAGAGGTGACAACATAATTGACATGATCATCACCAACATGGGGTACCAGTGTTCCACAACAGAGATAAACCCCTCGCTGGTAATATCAGATCATTTAGTAATCACACTGGACATCCACATCCTGCCCCCACACCCAGTCAATGAAACCACTGTGAATACATTTTCAAAAGCAAACAGCACACTTCCCAAGACCAAAGTGGAAAGTCCCAAAGCCCTCTTGCTATAGGATAATGGTATACAATCTGCCAAAACATTTACAAGTGCATCCTATGAGCATCTACAGGGATGCATGGATCAAGACATCACAAATAAAACCAAGATGCACTCCTCCAAAAATAAGAAAACAATCTGGTGGTCAACAGAAGGAGGAAACTAACACCTGATAGAGCCAACTTCACTAAAGGAAAGGCATCAGTGATCATTATTAGGATGGAACAATGATTGCTCATAAAATAATCCAAGCACAGTTTCTAAAGACAAACTGCCAAGGAATGTAGGAATAAAAACCACAAAGCCTTCTGTAACTATATCACACATGTTGGTGTCAGCTTCCAAATATTCTGTCAGCTACTGAAAAAAGTAATGACATACACCAAACCAACTTTCATTGCCCACACCCAGGGGGACAAGTGCAGTGTAAACCCCCATCAACCCCAAAAGGGCCTGCGTCTATCACAGAAGGATGCAGAGAGACAGACGTCATGGACATGCATGTAAAGACAGCCCTCACCAAAGCTAAAACATAGCATCAATGTGACTGTAAGTTGTCCCAGGCTGCGTCTTACACTACGCCCACAAGGAACTACACCCTCACCTACATTCACTGTCCAGACTCAAGCGTATCACAGGCTATGTACCCAAAGAATGGCATACACTAACAGTCATCCAGCTCCACAAAGGGTGTGCCAAAACAGGACCTGGAAACCATTGCCCAACATGTGTACTCAGCCTGGTCTACAGAGCTATTGAGCAAATCGTCATGGAACCCATACACTGAGACATTGGAGATCTCCAGACACAGGACTCTACACAACTTCACCTTGTTAAAGGCATAGCCTGGCTCCCAAACCTAGTTGACTTATTTAAAACAGTTACCATGAACATAGATGGAGGGGAAAGTAGTCCACACAGCCCACCTGGACCTCACTAAGGGCTTACCACACCATTCCCCACTCCGTCATCATGGACAAATGTACCAGCTTGAACATGAACAGCTATGTCACAGGATGGGTGGCCAAGTGGCTCACAGATCAAACACACATGTTCATAGTTGCAGGTGCCATGTCTAACTCTAAGCCAGTCACACATGGCATCACACAGGTCTTGGTCCTGGGACCCCACCTGTTCAGTTGATACTGCTCAGAGGTACAGGCAAGCACGGCAGGTGTAAGGCTGAACAGATTTGCAGATGACTGGAAACTGTGGTCCATAATTGACTGTACAGCTGACACAGACATCCTCCAGAAGTGTCTCACAGAGACAGATACCTTGTGTCAAAACAATGCCCTCAAGCCGAATGGCAAATAATGCATAGTCATCCCCTTTGGGTAATACAAAGTGCACACAAATTACCACATAGGTGGTAATCCAGCATGTACGGAGAAAGTAATTATGGCCCTGGGGACACAGGTAGATAGTAAACTCACATTTGATGATCATATGGCCAAAGTGTTTAGACATTCGTTCACTGTAGGTCATCTAATATCATCTAATGTAGCACACTTCGTATAGTCTGATGATGTCACCATCCTACAAATATACCTGTGGAAAAGAAAACCCCAGAAATATGTATAGCGTGTCATGATAATGCGTACTCCTCTAGTATCATGAAGTAGTTAGGTAGGGGTTTGAATCCTGCACGCTCCATGTCACCATGCTGGGTGGCTCCGGCCTCCATGATGACACATGTCAGTTGCTGTTCCTGTAGTTGGCCAGGAGCCACCATACTTAGGAACAGCTCCTCCACTCTGGTGAGGGGGGGGTTGAATGGCCACCCCACCACTGTGGCAAGCTGTTGTCAAAGGATATCAGACGCACGCCGCCGGACATGTCTAATTAAATCACTGCAGTGATGGCGTACCTGCTCATATGTCTGGTTATGCATGCCTATGTCATTTACCCGACGAATGAAATCTTGCCACAGTGCAGTCCACTCATGCTGATCGTGGCTGGTTCTAGAGAACAGCAGGGTATAGTGCTGCACCAGGCTGTTGTGTATTTCTGCCTCCTCTGCAGCTGTATAAGACGGATTTCTTTGGTGGGACATACCCCTGAAAGACAATTAAACAAGATGTGTGAGCAAGTCAAGTGGCACACTTAACATCCTAAAGTACAGATATCAATTACCTGCCATATTTCACATCCGATTGGTTGTCAGAGGATAGACATGTTCAATACTACATATTAGTGCTCAGGCCACAACTGGCTGACAGTGCCTGAAATGCTCTATATATCAAACCATGTTCTGCACAGCAGCAAAGAGAAGCCAGTATGTAAGACTATACACCAGTACATGGCACACTGTATGTGACACAATGCACCACCTAGCCACAGGAGGTATATATCAAGCTAATGCATAAAGAAAGATGTCATCCATTGCAATGAATGTAAAGTACAGTTACAGTATTACCAGTATACCACAGTAGTCTTTCATGCCAACCCCCTGCCTAACATATGTGCACAGTTGTTGATATAGGTGGAATACTGCTGTACTAGATTATACATGTTGCTAGATACACATGTATACCCTGTAACACAGATATGATTGAGGGCATGGTACAAGCATAATTACACACACATCAGACATACATACAACACACAAACGTATGCCAACCCAGATGAGCTTTACCTGTGTACCATACAGTACTGTGTGTCACTACTTACAAAACCTTATGCCTGAGGTATGTAATCTGTGAGGATTACAGGGAACACACAAAACAGTGTTTCCAAGCAATGTGAACATACACCAAACTGTACTGTTTAGGTCTACAGCTCCAGGTGGTACTACAGTTCATATGGGAGTTGGATTCACCAGCAGTACCACTCACTAAGCATACATGTATTGCTTTAGCCTACAATGGGACACCACAGTCTACAACAGGGGACTATGTCACACCGTATGCCATACTACTTTTTCTATCTAGGAATAGCATACACATCTTTTGCTGGGATCACAGCTAGGACACAAACTACCATGACAGAAACAATTTCACACTAAGCTATCACACCTTTACAGACCTTGTACACATTCACCAACACATTCACAATCACACTCAGTCAACCTCACATAGCAATTATTGCACTAAGTACATGTGTGTGTGCATCGAGTCATGGGTAGGTAATATGCTATTGGCCCTAGGGCCTACAGAAACCTAGCCATATGCTACCCTGGCCTTTGACACACATGTAATTTAATTTCACTTGCCCCTGTCAACCAGAGACACAGAGGTGATTCCGGGGGGTATTTCCTATCTCCCAAACAATCATCAGGAGTATTTATGACAACTGCTAATGAGGAGCTTTGTTTGCTATTGATAGGTGGTTTGTTCCAGAGTATGGCATGTCTCTGAGATAGGAATCTATCCCTCCAGCATGTGCTGTTTAGTGAGCTGACAAGGTGTAGGGCCCTAGAGTGTGTATCTGAGAGGGATTGTAATATGTTTACGTGGAGGATGTCCAACAGCTATGGGTGTGACATAGCTCAGCATGTTAGGCAGAGGTCACCTCTGGGTAGGCGGTATGCCACACAGTGTAGCTGTGGTTTTGTGAGTTGGTCTGCATAGGGCATCTGTTTGAGGCTGGTATTACTCTTTGTGAGGTATGTCTGTGGACTTTCCAATTGCTGTAGTTGGCATTGTACTCTCTAATGATTTTTAAGTGTGATGAGTAGAGGGGAACACTGACCTATATTTCCCTAAATGACACACCTTTTGTGATGATGTGTACCACGTAGACAGAGTACATGACTAGTGTGGCACTGTGATTATCAAAAGGGAGGCTACTGTCCACCTGTGTCCCATGTTCCCTTATCACACCTTTGGTGTTAGGTAGACTACTACCTATGTGGTAGTTAATGGGTACAGTGTTCTGGCATGAAGGGATGGCACTGCAGTGTCAACACTGAGCTTCAGTCCATACCTTGGTCGCCAGGCACCTGTCGCAGTAAGTATGCCCCATGTTTCTCTCCCTCTCTCTCTATATATATATATATATATATATATATATATATATATATATATATATATATATATATATATATATATATATATATATATATATATATATATGTATATATATATATATATATATATATATATATATATATATATATATATATATATATATATATATATATATATATATATATATATACACACACACATACATATACATACACACATACATATAAACATCCATTGCTGTACATATAGATGTACATATAGGCACATATACAGTCCACTATTCATGGTGGGAATATCAATTATGCAACAGTTGTGAGATATACAATTACGTAATAATATTGCACAGTGTTGTGCAGACTGCATTGATGGTGTCCTCAGCCCATGTAGCTTTAGCAGGCCTCACTGGCTGCAACACTGCAAAACTGACAGAGCATACCCACAGAGTTTAACCATCACATGTAATATACCAGCACTGCATGCTGTTTTCTTTGCCACACACTACAACCTACATAGAAATATGCACATAATAACCTTCAACAACATATATATATATATATATATATATATATATATATATATATATATATATATATATATATACACACACACCCTTCACAACCTTGCCCTATGCACATGTACAGATACATAGAGATACGTACTGCTGCCACATATGGATGATTCACAGTATGTAGAGTACTCTTCATAAACATCTACTACATGCCAGCAAATACATATGTGTTACATACCTTTCCTTTGTATTGCTCTGTTCTGTCTGTTTTTAAAGGAAATTATTTATTTATTTATTTATTTATTTTCCTCTGTTGCTATTGCTCTTTCTTTTTCTGTGTCTCTCTGTTTCTGTCTCTTTGTCTGTCTTTGTGTCTGTGTCTCTCCCTCTGTCTCTCTCTCTCTCTCTCTCTCTCTTGCTGCAATGAGATTATTGCATGGATGGACAGCAATTACAGCCTGCTTTTCTAGGTATCTGCACTTGTGCATGTTATGGCCTTTGCACCAGTTGGTGCCCACCATTTTCTAATTGCATGCAGCCTGCTGTGTGGTAATTGCAGTACTCACTGTCATAGCAGCCCACTGCTATAAAATGCTAGGTTAGGTAGGTGTAGCCCTTTCAGTTTTCCAAAGTGGGGCCCATGCTTGTTTGCTGTGGACACAGTTGTGTCAGTCAGAAGGTTGGTATACTTCTTATATCTGAAGCTAGGGTTGTAGCCAGTGATTTGCATTTTGTACTCAAACCCGAATGTTGCTGCTTCTAGTACACACTTGTCAGTGTAGAATTTTACTCACCCCTCCAAATGCTTACCCAAAATACATAGGAGTACATACTTTATTTTCTAATCAGACAATTAACTGCCATACAAAAGTAGTTATTGTATCCCTCTGGCACATGAACAGTTTGTGAACTATTATACTGTAAATATTAATTACCTTACATCTGAACAGTTTGTTGTTTATTTGTGTTGACATTAGCACAGGCTGCTCAAGACAACTGGACACATTTCCGTACTGAGTATGCCTACTTACATCCTTGGTAGAGCCTAAATGCACAGGTATATTGTTCTTTTGGGTAGGGGTGCAGAAGTACAGAGAGCATTATATATTATTGTGTGATGTTTATCTTGCTGAAAATATAGGGTTGCTGTGTACCTGTTAGTCTAACAAGGCAAGTAGTCTGTCTGCATAGCTCCCACTTGTGTACATATCCAGATGTTAGCCAGAGGTTAGCCTATTATTCTCTGTCTGTGCACCACACCGGTCTTTTCTGCACTGGAACATTGGCATTGTCACAGTTGGTTGCTACCAGTACATGGTGACATCCTTTGATATTTCTGTGTTGTGCTCCTACATAAGGGTATGCTTGTGGTACTCATTCTAAAGCTATTTGCAGAGTGTATAACAGCAGAAAAGCTGAATTGCCTGTGTGTTTCTGCCTCTGCAGGGCTCTGATACACTCAGGTATATATTTGAACAGCCTCAGAGAAAGGTACATATAAGTGAGGTACACCTGTAAAATATTACAGACATTAAGTTGAGACTGTGAGAGAATCAGAGCATATGTATAAATACACCTTTTCTGATGTGCATGCAGTGTGTACTCTTACTTATTGACATTATTCATTAAGTGTAATTCTTCCCTTTTCGGCCTAACATTAGTACTTTTCAGAGGGATTCTGAGGGACACATCTAACATTTGTTTATGAATTAGGGACATCCCTGAAAAGCAGTCACAGTTGGGAAATATGGCCTCTGCCCTATTCAAATATGCCAGTGTTTATCCTGCTCTGATACTGTGTGGGGTTTGTAAAGTGCTGCTGTAACATTATTTCTTGCTAGAATAGCTGGTTCTCTTTTCACAGTCATGTCATGCAATTCCACAGCAACTGCTGGTAAAGATCCATAAAACAAGATTTGTGTTATGGCATTTCTATTTTCCCTTTACATTCACTCATTGTAATGCATGATATATTTATTTCAGCACCAAGTTATTGTATATCTGCTGTGGCTTAGTGGTACTTCATGCAGTCTAGTGTGTCCAAGGTTTGGGGTTTGAGACTGACAGAGGTGCTTTATTTTGCTGCTGAGCAGAACAAGGACCCTGACATAGAGTGACTAAGGCACTTTTAAGCAGTTGTAAGAGGGTTTGCACGACGTTTAGCAATGCTTTTTTAAGCGCACACATGCGCACACTTGCTTAAACCCGCTTACTACTGCTTAAAAGTGCTTACTCCCACTAACTCCGTGCTAATTTCTTTGAAAGAAAAGAAAATGGGGTGATAGGAAAGTGATGAAAAAGGGGATACAAAGAGGGAAAGACAGTAGGGAAACAAGCTCAGGATGTGCAGGAATGGTGAAGGGAAGGTCCATAGCTGCCCATTTCTTTACCAGCAACAGCTGTGCATATGCAATAAATTTGGAGTGAAATTTGAAACCTTCCACCCCTGAGAGAGGGGTGAGGACAAGAAAGTAAGTTGTACTGCCAATTACAGTTATCAGTTTACATGTCCAGCGGACATGTGTGCGAAATGGGCAGCTATGTATGGGGCGTAATTTTTTTGTGGGTACAGATTGCCCTTTTTTTTTTTCAGGTGAGAGTGGAAAGTGAGGTAGAGGAAGTAGGTATATTTGGGGAGGTAGGTTGGGGAGGTAAACAGACAAGACAAACAAGATGAATACAGGGGTGGTGTATGACACATGGGGTGAGTGAACACAATTGACGGGGACGGATGTTTGGAAATCGCAAGCCCATGAGCCCACAGATGGTAACAGTGGAACTGAGATCGCCACCCATGGGCAGTCACCACTGCACCTTTACAGCCCTGAGAGTGGCTGTGCTGGGGGCTGCGTAGGATGGGGCGGGCTCGTCCGTGAGATGCGCCACTCTCACCTCGAGCTGGCGTAGGGGATCAGTGACTGAACGCTGGATCTCCCTACTCACCACAACCCGGACCCTTTGAAGGGTGGCAGGTGGCCCTTCTCCGCCCATGCTTGCACAGGGGGAACGAGCCCCATCCCCTGCAGCGCTTCTACCCAAAGGTGGCACAGGACCAACTGAGGAGGGGAGCCCGGGCTGGGCACCGGACCTGCTGGTGCCAGGTGCACTCACCAGCTGAGGAGGGACAGGTGTGTCCGCTGGGACCAGCCTTCTCATACATTCTGTGATTAGGTGTGTTTAATTACAACATAAACAACAGCATTCCAAATTAATTGTAACAGCATGCAGTAATATTCCCAGTAACCCAACACACCAGGGTTCCAACAGTTGAACAGCAAGCATAACACATGTATATATTGAATGACAGTGGACATTCCAACAGCACGCAGGGATGATTGGTGGCAACAGGCCACCCTGATTGTGGTGTTTGAACAGGGCACATGCATCAAAGTGAATGCAGATATTTATAGAACAATAGGACATATGTCCCAACAAATGTTTTGAGATTACACATACCCATTGAGGTGTGGAATTACACTGTTTATGCACGTACAGTAGGGTGTAGAAAGAAACCTCAATTAACATCTTATAAGTACTTTTAGTCTACACTACATTCATATTGACTGCAGGTGCATATCCCCTACATGTATTATTACACTTGCCAACATGCATTAGGTTGTGTAATGGGTTTGGCTAGTTCATGATATAATGTGGAAAGTGTAAAAGCAACAAAGGAGTGACCAAGGCAAAAACAGTCACTGAGATAAAAAAGTCACTGAATCCTTTACCATAAGATGATTTATTGAAGCAGAATGAACCATAAAAAGTGGTAAGCACTTTCGCATAGAGCTTCCTCAGACCAACAATAAACACAAGAGTAAAAACATCTTATGTAAAAGAATTTGAACATCAGGTCCTCAAATCATGGATGAGTACCAATTAATCACCAATCAGCCCTTAAAAACATAGTACCATAATGAACAAACACACAATACAAGGCAGTATGATCAGAGACCATAGGGAACATATAAACATCTATACATAAATATAAAAAATAAACATTAAAACCTAACAATACAATATATACATAGTAAACTCAAATGCTACTTCCAAACCCTACGCTTTTTTAACAACAGCTTCAAAGAAGCCCATTCATTCAGGTCACTGCCCCTATCGGCTCTCAGAATAATTATCCAATTGATCTCCTTATACTCTGTATGATTACAAATATCTCCTGCTCTGATAGTGGGTGTTATGATGTCAATGACCCTAAACATGAAGCTGTTTGTCTCTCCACACTCTGCAACATGTTTTGATAGAGCATTATGATCAGAATGTACCCGAGTACTGTTCCCTCATCCTCTCACATAAGGACCTGTTGGTCTTCCCTACATAAAAGGACTTACAGTGGACACACTCAGCTAAATAAACAACATTTGTGGTTCTACGATTGGCATCTACATGAAAAGTAAATGCTCTATTTAAATCAGGATGGTTAAAAGTCTTAGAAGTATTGATCAGACCACAGAAGTTACAAGTACCACAGGGGCGGGTCACTCCTATCCTCATGGCATTGGTACCCAAATCCCTACCTTGGCATAACAACCTCTTCAAATTCTTCCTATTCTGTATAAAAACAAAGGCTTATCACCAACTATACCACCAACCATAGAGTCCACTTGCAAGATAGACTAATGCTGCCTGAAGAGCTCAGTGAGTGCTTTATTATCTTGTGTATAAAATAGAGGAATCTTCACAAAGCTCCTCTCAACTGTGAACTGTTCGTGGGCATATGATGATGTCTCAACAACAGGACCATAATAAGGTGCTGCTGCACCTTCCCTTAGTGATCCTAGATCAGACCAACTATTAGCAATTTCTTCCTTCCTATAACCTCTTGACACAAGTCTTTGTTCCAAAGAACTAATTTCAGTCTGAAAACCCTCAAGTGTGGGGTTCAAACGGGATGCTCTAATACCCTGTCAGTGTATCAAATTACGGAAAATGTAATTAGGGTGCATACTGGTCCTACTAAGTAAAGTGTTCCGAAAACAGGATTTACAGAAAATACCAGTATTGATAATGGACCCTTGTAACATTTCAATAAATAATTCAAGGAATTCAATGCGTGTCTTGGAGAACTTCATAGTGAAGTTTAAACATTCACATAGGCCATTCATAAAGGTGGAAAAATCATACAAGGCAGCTATAGATCCTCTCCAAAGAAAAAACAAATCATCGACAAACCATCAATAAAAAACTACATTAGCTTTAAATTCTTCATATGGGAATAACACAACATTCTCCCATTGTGCTAGAAACATATTGGCATAGCTATTGGCACAAGGAGTGCCCATGGCTACGCTGTGTTTCTGAGTATAAAAGTCTCCATGAAAAGTAAAAATGTTATTCTCCAGTATTATTTCTAAAAAATAACAAATAAGATCAATCTGCTTGTCCTGATATTCACTGTGGGCTCTGAGATATTCGTGCACATACCTCAAGCCCAACTCATTTGGAATCATTGTAAAAAGGGACTGAATGTCCATGGTGACAAACACTAAATCATCAACATCAGGTACACCTTGTATACACCCATAAAGGTCCAAAAGAAACTGTTTAGAGTCTCTAAGTATGACCTTGTTCATATTAATAATTGGTCTAAGATATTTCTCCACATATATTGATAACAGTTCCATAACCTACCCAGCACCTGACACAATAGGTCTCATGGGTGGGTTAAACAAATGTTTATGGACCTTAGGAAGTCCTTGTATTATGGGTAATAATGGATCAGAGATGCTCAGAAAATGAAAGGTGTCATCAGAAATTAATCTCCCCGAAAATATATCCATGATCGAATTCTGAATATTTGCAATGATTTTACAAACATCCTCTGTAGTGATTCTACTATAATAGCTACCATCACTTAACATCTCCACCATAGCTTCAGTGTAATGTATGCTGTTCATCACAACTATTAGTCCTCCCTTATCAGCCGGCCTCACAATAATCTTGGAGTTATCTTGTAAGCACCTCAAGGCTTTCCTCTCATTAAAGGTGAGATTGTGTCTCAACCCCCCTTTGGGTAGCTCCTACTCATTTGTCATAATATTTATAGATATCATCTTCAGTTAGTTTCATATACGCCTCAACTAAAGGATGATTCATAGGAGTGAAGGTGCTGAGTTTTTTAAAATAGAGGTAATTGCTATCAGACCCTTGGGGCCTCTCATCTATATTATCATTACTATGATAAAACTGCAACATAACATTTCTATTAAATACCTTCAAATCCAAAATTGTGTCAGTCAGCTTGCTATCACAAGATGGAATGAAGGATAGATCCTTACATAACACACTGGACTCATCAGGGTCCAAGGCATGAGATGATATATTTAAAATCAACGACTCGGTAATTTCCCCCACATTTTCTTCAGAGTATAATTCTGATTGTATTCCCCTGACAATTTCATCTTCTGATGACCCCTGCTCACTGATCTGGTGCGTCTCATCGTTCTGCCCACCCTGATGGGTAGGGGAAAAGGGAGATCACCCAAGGGGCCACTAACATCAGAAATGTTAGTGGTAGAGTTGTTCACTATATACTTATGGATGGTTAAAAGTCTTAGAAGTATTGATCAGACCACAGAAGTTACAAGTACCACATGGGCGGGTCACTCCTATCCTCATGGCATTGGTACCCAAATCCCTACCATGGCATAACAACCTCTTCAAATTCTTCCTATTCCTGTATAAAAACAAAGGCTTATCACCAACTATACCACCAACCATGGAGTCCACTTGCAAGATAGACTAATGCTGCCTGAAGAGCTCAGTGAGTGCTCTATTATCTCATGTATAAAATAGAGGTATCTTCACAAAGCTCTTTTCAACTGTGAATTGTTCATGGGCATACGATGATGTCTCAACAACAGGACCATAATAAGGTGCTGCTGCACCTTCCCTTAGTGATCCTAGATCAGACCAACTATTTGAAATCTCTTCCTTCCTATAACCTCTTGACATAAGTCTTTGTTCCAAAGAACTAATTTCAGTCTGAAAACCCTCAAGTGTGGGGTTTAAACGGGATGCTCTAATACCCTGTCTGTGTATCAGATTATGGAAAATGTAATTAGGGTGCATACTGGTCCTACTAAGTAAAGTGTTCAGAAAACAGGATTTACAGAAAATACCATTGATAATGAAGTACTGCGATGGTGGTGCTGCGGTAGTGTTGTCGCCTCATAGCAAGATGTTGTCCCATTCGATTCTCAGCTAGAGTGTCTTCTGTGTGGAGGCATACATGAATGAAGCATGACTTTGTTGAAGGTTGTGCATCAGGGCTGGTAACCTGGTACGTAAAAATCCACTACCAATCATTAGCGGACCGGAGTTCCGCTGTGGCATCCCCTAACCGGGAAAAGCCAAAAGACACAAACAAACCAGTATTGATAATGGACCCTTGTAACTTTTCAATAAATAATTCAAGGAATTCAATGCATGTCTTGGAGAACTTCATAGTTCTATCGAAACATGTTGCAGAGTGTGGAGAGACACACAGCTTCATGTTTAGGGTCACTGACATCATAACACCCACTATCAGAGCAGGAGATATTCGTAATCATACGGAAAATAAGGCAACCAATTGGATGATTATTTTGAGAGCCGATACGGGCAGTGGCCTGAAGAAATGGGCTTCTTTGAAGCTGTTGTTAAAAAAGCGTAGGGTTAGGAAATAGCATTTGATTTTACTGTGTATATATTGTATTGTTAGGTTTTATTGTTTATTTTTTATATTTATGTATAGATGTTTATATGTTCCCTATGGTCTCTGATCATACTGCCTTGTATTGCGTGTTTGTTCATTATGGTACTATGTTTTTAAGGACTGATTGGTGATTAATTGGTACTCATTCATGATTGGAGGACCTGATGTTCAAATTCTTTTATATAAGATGTTTTTACTCTTGTGTTTATTGTTGGTCTGAGGAAGCTCTATGCAAAGCGCTTACCACTTTTTATGGTTCATTCTGCTTCAATAAATCATCTTATGGTAAAGTATTCAGTGACTTTTTTATCTCAGTGACTGTTTTTGCCTTGGTCGCTCCTTTGTTGCTTTTACACTTTCCACATTTTATTCTTTTTGAGAGCAATGGAGCGCTTACCTGGTGGATTATTATATTTCTTTTAGTTCATGATATACCTGACCTATATCTGACATACTAACTGTCCAAGATGCAGATGTTACTGTTACATATTTATTGATTTTATTTATATTTCTTTATCTACATATCTGGATGTGTTCACATGACATTTTCGGTTAAATTTGTACAGAACCCTGCATTTGGTGTAGCACACTCACATTTCTGGGGAACAAATTAATGAGCTACTTGTGTGCCAGATTTACTTATGCATGCCAGCCAGTAACTGACTGTTGAGGACTGTATATATGCTTCACAGCTACTGGCACTTCCATCAACCACTTTAGATGTGACTGCCCAACTGTGGGTTGACAGCACTTATTAAAACAGTACTATTTGTATAATGCAAGGGTACAACAACATTTCAAAGTAAGTGACACAGACACACTCCAGGTTTTATACCTTTATTAATTACATTACACACTTTTCCACAGGATCTCTCCTTTATTTGATATTGCAGTGCATATGGCAGACATATTCAAGACATATTATGCCTTTATTAATAGGTTAGAACACTCTTTTTCAGGCTCGCTCACTTATTTCATATGACAGTACATGCAGAGATATTATTCCGGACATATTTTACCTTTCTTAATGGGTTGCTACACTCTTTTTCTGGCTCTCTGACTTATTTTATATAACAGTACATGCAGAGGAATTATTCAGGGCATTTTATGGCTGTGTTATTGGGCTACAACACTTTTGTTCAAGCTCTCTCACCTATTTTATATGACTGCATTTCATGGCTACCTACTCAGTTGTGGGGCATCTTGTATCCCACGGGCCTCCTATATCCATTGGTTCTGTAGGTCCTGCTTCTATTTCTTCAGGTCTGCATGGTGGTGATGGACCTGCTCACCAGTCCGAGGAACACCTGTGACACTGGTGAGGTCATGAGCTACCGGTTCCAAACCTCTGCTTTGTACTCCATCCCTTGGAACTGGCCCTACAGGAGTCTTGACTCATGATGGTGAACAAGGAGCCAAAACATGTATTTTGATTCCTCGATGCCCCAGCATTGTGCTCTAAAGCATGTACCCTCTCCAGCACCAGCTATTCTAACTGCAGATGGGAGCTACAATCAGTTATGGTGAGTATTCCCGCCTATGTGGCTTAAATATGCCGCATTTCCTGCACGTTTTTGTGATTGGCCATTTTTAAAAATTCTTGGCTGACTGCAGACCTGCTTAGCAATGGTTACTCTACCATTTATAAGTATATGTATATTAACAGTGGCTGTTTATCCTAAGCTGTCGTGGCTTAGTGGTTCATTACTTTGATTATGGTGCACAGTGTCCTGGGTGCGAACCTTATCATTGCTTTTTATTTTACTACTGTCCAGACAAGCTAGGGGATGTGGCTGTGTTTAGGCAACATTGCTCTACGTTGCTCCATGTTGCGCGATGGTGTGCTGGTTGGCACGGCGCGCACCTCCGCGCAAACCGATTGTGCTGGGTAAAGTGCTATTTAGCTACGGGCAACTACATTGCGCTATGTAAAGCGCTGCTTAACTACGGGCAACTATATTGCGCTAGGTAAAGTGTTGCTTAACAACGGGCAACTATATTGCGCTGGGTAAAGCGTTGCTTAACTGTGGGCAATTATATGTCAGGTTCCTTTATAAATATACATTTTGTTCACTGATGCATAGGCCATTTCAATGCTTTTTCATAAAATTTTAATCATATATGTCAGGAATTATTTCATATACTAATTTAGAACATAAATTAGGAAGGGGAGTCGTGGGACTCGAATCGTGAATGCCTCCTCTTAGTGTGAACGCTCTACCACTACGCTATTGCTATTTGGCGTAATTTGCATAAACATTCCTTATTATGCTCTTCCATGTCGAGATTCCTAACGGCAGCTAAGCAATGGGCACACCCGCGCACACACGTGCAAATACGGGTAGCTATATCGGGAATTAGAAAAAAAATTTAATGTTTTACTTTTTATAACTGTGCTGCGGGTTTACAATGTCAGGGAGTGTGGTGTTGGGTACATGGACATTTGAGCGGACTTGCTGTTGTGTGTTGACATTTTACATTTCAGACACTTGCAGGGGCATGGACCGTTAGACCGCTCGGCAGTCGGACACACCCCCTGCTTTCCTGCATGGTCCGTGTTAGACTTGGAGTGGAGTCAGTGTGCCCTCATGAATATTCTTGGCATGCTGATGTCATACCATTCAACTGCAGTCGCCGAGTAAGACTTATTTAGTCTTACACGGAGGATTTGTGAATCCGGGGGATAGTGTAGGTCTTTTTTGTTTTAAACTTTACAGTCACAATCAATGGTTTGTGTACCACCTAGTGACTAGAGGACGGTGGTACACTGGAAGAAAAAGTTTAATCGAGACTCTAATCTACATTGCAGGAAGAGCAAGAAAAAGTCCTGAAAAACCATAAGTGACCTGAAGTTGAAAAGGTGCTCCAGCCAGGGAGAAGGTATGCAGTTTAGAGCTTTCTTATTTAAAAATTGAAAGGTTATTGGAGGGAAAAAATGATAAAGAGGTGGAAAAATCCACAGAATCTGTAGTGTGGGGCAGAGAGTATTGTAAATATAATACACAAGGTATGAGGCTGGTTAGAGAATTTATTGCATATTTTTTTTTGTTTTAAACTTTACAGTCACAATCAATGGGTGTATGCTGCCACCTAGTGGTGAGAGGAGGTTGGTACACTGGAAGAAGAAGAAGGTTCATTGAGACTCAAATTTACAAAGCGGAAAAAGACAAGAAAAAGTCCAGAAAACTAATCATGACCTGATGTTGGAAAGGTGCTACAGCCAGGGCGAAGGTATGCAGTTTAGAACGTTCTTATTTCAAAAATTGTAAAGGTTTACATATGGGATTATTGGATGGGAAAAAAAATAGAAAGTGGTGGAAAAGTCCAAAGAATCTGTAGTGTCGGGTAGAGAGAATTATAAATACAATACATAAGGCATGAGGCTGGTTAGAGGATTTACTGTAAGTCTTTCTTGATTTACACTTTACAATCACAATCAATGGGTTTATGATGCCACCTAGTGGTGAGAGGAGGGTGGTACACTGAAAGAAGAAACTTTGTTGAGACTCAAATCTACAGAGTGGGAAGAGGAAAGAAAAAGTCCAGAAAAACAATAAATTACCTGAAGTATGTAAGGTGATACAGTCAGGTAGAAGGTATGCAGTTTAGAACTTTTTTACTTCAAAAATTGCAAAAGTATAGATATGGGATTATTTGAGTGAAAAAATGAGAAAGAGGTAGAAAAGTCTACAGAATCTGTAGTGTAGGTCAGAGAGAATGATAAATACAATACGCATCGCATGAGGCTGGCTAGAGGATTTACTGGAGTTTTTTTTTGTTTGTTTTAAACTTTACAGTCAAAATCCATGGGTGTATGCTGCCACCTAGTGGCGAGAGAATGGGGTACACTGGAAGAAGGAAGTTCATCAAGACTGGAATCTACAGAGTGGGGAGAACAAAGAAAATGTCCAGAAAAACAATCAGTGACTTGAATTTGGAGAGGTGCTACAGCCATGGCGAAGGTTTGCAGTTTAGAACTTTCTTATTTGAAAAATTGCGAAGGTATACAACTGGGATTATTGGAAGTAGAAAATGAGAAAGTGGTAGAAAAGCCTGCAGAATCTGTATTGTAGGGCATAGGAAAGTAATAAATATAATACATAAGGCATGAGGCTGGTTAGAGGACTTACTGCAGGTCTTTTTTGTTTAAACTTTACAGCCACAATCAATTGATGTATGCTTCCTCCTAGTGGCAAGAGGAGGGTGGTACACTGGAAGAAGAAAGGTCATCGAGATTCAAATCTACCGAGCAGGAAGAGCCAAGAAAAAGTCCAGAAAAACAGTCGGTGACCTGAAGTTGGAAAGGTGCTACAGCCAGGGAGAAGGTATGCAGTTTAGAATTTTCTTATTTTAAAAAATTGCAAAAGCCAACATATGGGATTATCGGAGGGAAAAATGTGGAAAAGTCCAAAGAATCTGTAGTGTATGGCAGAGAGAAGTAATAAATGCATTACGCAAGGCATGATGCTGGTTAGAGGATTTACTGCAGGTCTTTTTTGTTTAAACTTTACAGTCAAAATCAATGCGTGTATGCTGAAACCTAGTGGCAAAAGGAGGGTGTTAAACTGGAAGAAGAAGGTTCGTCGAGACTCAAATCTACGAAGCGGGAAAAGCCATGAACAAGTCCAGGAAAACAATCAGTGATCTGAAGATGGAAAGGTGCTACAGCTAGTGAGAAGGCATGCAGTATAGAACTTTCTTATTTCAAAAATTGCAAAGCTATACATATGGGATTATTGGAGGGAAAAATATTAGATAGTGGTGGAAAAGTCCAAAGAATCTGTATTGTCTGGCTGAGAGAATTATAACTACAATACGTAAGGCATGATGCTGATTAGAGGATTTACTCCAAATCTTTTTTGTTTTAAACTTTACAGTCAATATCAATAGGTGTATGCTGCCACCTAGCGGTGAGAGGAGGGTGGTACACTGGAAGAAAAAGGTTCACTAAGACTCAAATCTACAGATCGGGAAGAGGCAAGAAAAGGTCCAGAAAAACAATAAATAACCTGAAGTTGGAAAGGTGCTACAGCCAGGGAGAAAGAATGCAGTTTAGAACTTTCTGATTTCCAAAATTGCAAAAATATAGATATGGGATTATTGGTGGGAAAATATGAGAAAGAGGTGGAAAAGTCTACAGAATCTGTAGTGAGGTCAGAGAGAATTATAAATACAATAGGTAAGGTTTGAGGCTGGTTAGAGAATTTACTGCAGGTCTTTTTTGTTTTAAACTTTGCAGCCACAATCAAAAGAAGTATGCTGCCACCTAGTGGCTAGAGGTGGGTGGTACACTGGAAGAAGAAGGTTCATCGAGATTAGAATCTACAGAGCTGGAAGAGCCAAGAAAAAGTCCAGAAAAACAATCAGTGACCTGAAGTTGGAAAGGTGCTACAGCCAGGGAGAAGATATGCTATTTAGAACTTTCTAATTATAAATATTGCAAATGTATACATATGGGATTATTAGAGGGAAAAATGATAAAGAGGTGGAAAAGTCCACAGAATTTGTATTGTAGGGAAGTTGTTGTTAAAAAAGTGTAGGGTTAGGAAATAGCATTTGATTTTACTGTGTATATATTTGTATTGTTAGGTTGTATTGTTTAATTTTTATAATTATGTGTAGATGTTTGTATGTTCCCTATGTTCTCTGATCATACCACCTTGTACTGTGTGTTTGTTCATTATGGTACTATGTTTTTAAGGACTGATTGGTGATTAATTGGTACTCATCCATGATTGGAGGACCTGATGTTCAAATTCTTTTATATAAGATGTTTTTACTCTTGTGTTTATTGTTGGTCTGAAGAAACTCTATGCAAAGCGCTTACCACTTTTTATGGTTAATTCTGCTTCAATAAATCATCTTATGGTAAAGTATTCAGTGACTTTTTTATCTCAGTGACTGTTTTTGCCTTGGTCGCTCCTTTGTTGCTTTTACACTTTCCACATTTTATTCTTTTTGAGAGCAATTGAGCGCTTACCTGGTGGATTATTATATTTCTTTTAGTTCATGATATACCTGACCTATATCTGACATACTAACTGTCCAAGATGCAGATGTTACTGTTATATATTTATTGATTTTATTTATATTTCTTTATCAACATATCTGGATGTGTTCACATGACATTTTCGGTTAAATTTGTACAGAACCCTGCATTTGGTGTAGCACACTCACATTTCTGGGGAACAAATTAATGAGCTACTTGTGTGCCAGATTTACTTATGCATGCCAGCCAGTAACTGACTGTTGAGGACTGTATATATGCTTCACAGCTACTGGCACTTCCATCAACCACTTTAGATGTGACTGCCCAACTGTGGGTTGACAGCACTTATTAAAACAGTACTATTTGTATAATGCAAGGGTACAACAACATTTCAAAGAAAGTGACACAGACACACTCCAGGTTTTATACCTTTATTAATTACATTACACACTTTTCCACAGGATCTCTCCTTTATTTGATATTGCAGTGCATATGGCAGACATATTCAAGACATATTATGCCTTTATTAATAGGTTAGAACACTCTTTTTCAGGCTCGCTCACTTATTTCTTATGACAGTACATGCAGAGATATTATTCCGGACATATTTTACCTTTCTTAATGGGTTTCTACACTCTTTTTCTGGCTCTCTGACTTATTTTATATAACAGTACATGCAGAGGAATTATTCAGGGCATTTTATGGCTATGTTATTGGGCTACAACACTTTTGTTCAGGCTCTCTCATCTATTTTATATGACTGTATTCCATGGCTACCTACTCAGTTGTGGGGCATCTTGCATCCCACGGGCCTCCTGTATCCATTGGTTCTGTAGGTCCTGCTTCTGTCTCTTCAGGTCTGCATGGTGGTGATGGACCTGCTCACTAGTCCGAGGAACACCTGTGACACTGGTGAGGTCATGAGCTAACCGGTTCCAAGCCTCTGCTTTGTACTCCATCCCTTGGAACTGGCCCTACAGGAGTCTTGACTCATGATGGTAAACAAGGAGCCAAAACATGTATTTTGACTCCTCAATGCCCCAGCATTGTGCTCTAAAGTGTGTACCCTCTCCAGCACCAGCCATTCTAACTGCAGATGGGAACTACAATCAGTTATGGTGAGTATTCCCGCCTATGGGGCTTAAATATGCCACATTTCCTGCACTTTTTTGTGATTGGCCATTTTTAAAAATTCTTGGCTGACTGCAGACCTGCTTAACAATGGTTACTCTACCATTTATAAGTATATGTATATTAACAGTGGCTGTTTATCCTAAGCTGTCGTGGCTTAGTTGTTCAATACTTTGATTATGGTGCACAGTGTCCTGGGTTCGTACCTTATCATTGCTTTTTATTTTACTACTGTCCAGACAGGCTAGGGGGTGTGGCTGTGTTTAGGCAACATTGCTCTACGTTGCTCCATGTTGCGCGACGGTGTGCTGGTTGGCACGGTGTGCACCTCCGCCCAAACCGATTGTGCTGGGTAAAGGGCTATTTAGCTATGGGCAACTACAGTGCGCTGGGTAAAGCGCTGCTTAACTACGGGCAACTATATTGCGCTAGGTAAAGCGTTGCTTAACTATGGGAAACTATATTGTGCTGGGTAAAGCATTGCTTAACTGTGGGCAATTATATGTCAGGTTCCTTTATAAATATACATTTTGTTAACTGATGCATAGGCCATTTCAGTGCTTTTTCGTAAAATTTTAATCATATATGTCAGGAATTATTTCATATACTAATTTAGAACATAAAATAGGAAGGGGAGTGGTGGGACTCGAACCGTGAATGCCTCCTCTTAGTGCAAACGCTCTACCACTATGCTGTTGCTATTTGGCATAATTTGCATAAACATTCCTTATTATGCCCTTCCATGTCAAGATTCCTAACGGCAGCTAAGCAATGGGCACACCCGCGCACACACACACAAATACGGGCAGCTATATCGGGAATTAGAAAAAAAAATTAATGTTTTACTTTTTATAACTGTGCTGGGGGTTTACAGTGTCAGGGAGTGTGGTGTTGGGTACATGGACATTTGTGCGGACTCGCTATTGTGTGTTGACATTTTACATTTCAGACACTTGCAGGGGCATGGACCGTTAGACCGCTCGGCAGTCGGACACACCCCCTGCTTTCCTGCATGGTCCGTGTTAGACTTAGATGGAGTCAGTGCGCCCTCATGAATATTCATGCCATGCTGATGTCATACCATTCAACTGCATTCTCCGAGTAAGACTTATTTAGTCTTACATGGAGGATTCATGAATCCAAGGGATAGTGTAGGTCTTTCTTGTTTTAAACTTTACAGTCACAATCAATGGTTTATGTACCACCTAGTGACTAGAGGACGGTGGTACACTGGAAGAAAAAGTTTCATCGAGACGTGAATCTACATTGCAGGAAGAGCAAGAAAAAGTCCTGAAAAACCATCAGTGACCTGAAGTTGAAAAGGTGCTACAGCCAGGGAGAAGGCATGCAGTTTAGATCTTTCTTATTTAAAAATTGAAAAGTTATTGGAGGGAAAAAATGATAAAGAGGTGGAAAAGTCCACAGAATCTGTAGTGAGGGGCAGAGAGTATTGTAAATATAATACACAAGGTATGAGGCTGGTTAGAGAATTTATTGCATATTTTTTTTGTTTTAAACTTTACAGTCACAATCAATGGGTGTATGCTGCCACCTAGTGGTGAGAGGAGGTTGGTACACTGGAAGAAGAAGGTTCATTGAGACTCAAATTTACAAAGCGGAAAAAGACAAGAAAAAGTCCAGAAAACTAATCATGACCTGATGTTGGAAAGGTGCTACAGCCAGGGAGAAGGTATGCAGTTTAGAACTTTCTTATTTCAAAAATTGCAAAGGTTTACATATGGGATTATTGGATGGAAAAAAAATTAGAAAGTGGTGGAAAAGTCCAAAGAATCTGTAGTGTCGGGTAGAGAGAATTATAAATAAAATACATAGGCATGAGGCTGGTTAGAGGATTTACTGCAAGTCTTTCTTGATTTACACTTTACAATCACAATCAATAGGTTTATGCTGCCACCTAGTGGTGAGAGGAGGGTGGTACACTGAAAGAAGAAGATTCGTTGAGACTCAAATCTACAGAGTGGGAAGAGGAAAGAAAAAGTCCAGAAAAACAATAAATTACCTGAAGTATGTAAGGTGATACAGTCAGGTAGAAGGTATGCTGTTTAGAACTTTTTTATTTCAAACACTGCAAAAGTATAGATATGGGATTATTAGAGTGAAAAAATGAGAAAGAGGTAGAAAACTCTACAGAATCTGTAGTGTAGGTCAGAGAGAATGATAAATACAATACGCATGGCATGAGGCTGGCTAGAGGATTTACTGGAGTTTTTCTTTTGTTTTAAACTTTACAGTCAAAATCCATGGGTGTATGCTGCCACCTAGTGGCGAGAGGATGGGGTACACTGGAAGAAGGAAGTTCGTCAAGACTGGAATCTACAGAGTGGGAAGAACAAAGAAAAAGTCCAGAAAAACAATCAGTATCTTGAATTTGGAGAGGTGCTACAGCCATGGAGAAGGTTTGCAGTTTAGAACTTTCTTATTTGAAAAATTGCGAAGGTATACAACTGGGATTATTGGAAGGAGAAAATGAGAAAGTGGTGGAAAAGCCTGCAGAATCTGTATTGTAGGGCATAGGAAATTAATAAATATAATACATAAGGCATAAGGCTGGTTAGAGGACTTACTGCAGGTCTTTTTTGTTTAAACTTTACAGCCACAATCAATGGATGTATGCTTTCTCCTAGTGGCAAGAGGAGGGTGGTACACTGGAAGAAGAAGGGTCGTTGAGACTCAAATCTACCCAGCAAGAAGAGCCAAGAAAAAGTCCAGAAAAACAGTCTGTGACCTGAAGTTGGAAAGGTGCTACAGCCAGGGAGAAGGTATGCAGTTTAGAATTTTCTTATTTTAAAAAATTGCAAAAGTCGACATATGGGATTATCAGAGGGAAAATGTGGAAAAATCCAAAGAATCTGTAGTGTAGGGTAGAGAGAAGTAATAAATGCATTACGTAAGGCATGATGCTGGTTAGAGGATTTACTGCAGGTCTTTTTTGTTTAAATTTTACAGTCAAAATCAGTGGGTGTATGCTGAAACCTAGTGGCAAAAGGAGGGTGTTAAACTGGAAGAAGAAGGTTCGTCGAGACTCAAATCTATGAAGCCATGAACAAGTCCAGGAAAACAATCAGTGATCTGAAGATGGAAAGGTGCTACAGCTAGTGAGAAGGCATGCAGTATAGAACTTTCTTATTTCAAAAATTGCAAAGCTATACATATGGGATTATTGGAGGGAAAAATATTAGATAGTGGTGGAAAAGTCCAAAGAATCTGTATTGTCTGGCTGAGAGAATTATAACTACAATACGTAAGGCATGATGCTGGTTAGAGGATTTACTCCAAATCTTTTTTGTTTTAAACTTTACAGTCACAATCAATGGGTGTATGCTGCCACCTAGCGGTGAGAGGAGGGTGGTACACTGGAAGAAAAAGGTTCACTAAGACTCAAATCTACAGATCGGGAAGAGGCAAGAAAAGGTCCAGAAAAACAATAAATAACCTGAAGTTGGAAAGGTGCTACAGCCAGGGAGAAAGAATGCAGTTTAGAACTTTCTGATTTCCAAAATTGCAAAAATATAGATATGGGATTATTGGTGGGAAAACATGAGGAAGAGGAGGAAAAGTCTACAGAATCTGTAGTGAGGTTAGAGAGAATTATAAATACAATACATAAGGTTTGAGGCTGGTTAGAGAATTTACTGCAGGTCTTTTTTGTTTTAAACTTTGCAGCCACAATCAATAGAAGTATGCTGCCACCTAGTGGCTAGAGGTGGGTGGTACACTGGAAGAAGAAGGTTCATCAAGATTCGAATCTACAGAGCTGGAAGAGCCAAGAAAAAGTCCAGAAAAACAGTCAGTGACCTGAAGTTGGAAAGGTGCTACAGCCAGGGAGAAGATATGCTATTTAGAACTTTCTAATTATAAATATTGCAAATGTATACATATGGGATTATTAGAGGGAAAATGATAAAGAGGTGGAAAAGTCCACAGAATTTGTATTGTAGGGCAGAAAGAAGTAAATAAAACACAAAACTTACTGCAGTTCATTTTTGTTTAAAGTTTCCAGTCAGAATCAATGGGTGTATACTGCCATCTAGTGGAGAGAGGAGGGTGGTATACTGGAAGATGGAGGTTCATCAACACTGGAATCTACAGAGCGGGAAGAGGCAAGAAAAAGTCCAGAAAAACAATAAATAACCTGAAGTTGGAAAGGTTCTACAGCCTGGGAGAAGGTATACAGTTTAGAACTTTCTTATTTTAAAAATTGCAAAGGTATGCATATGGGATTATTTGAGGGAAAAAATGAGAAAGAGGTGGAAAGGTCCACAGAATATGTAGTGTACGGCAGAGAGAATTATAAATACAGTACGTACGGCATGAGGCTGAGTACAGGATTTAATGCAGGCCTTTTTTTTTAAACTTTACAGTCACAATCAATGGGTGTATTCTGCCACCCAGTAAAGATAGGAGGGTGCTACACTGAAAGAAGGTTCATCGAGACTCAAATCTACAGAGTGGGAAGAGGCAAGAAAAAGGTAAGTAAAAGTCCAGAAAAACAATCAGTGACCTGAAGTTGGAAAGGTGCTACAGCCAGGGAGAAGGTATGCAGTTTAGAACTTTCTTAGTTCAAAAATTTGCAAAAGTATAGATATGGGATTCTTGGAGAGAAAAAATGAGAAAGTTGTGGAAAAGTGTACAGAATTTGTATTGTAGCTCAGAGATAATTATAAATACAATACGTAAGGCATGAGGCTGGTTAGAGGATTTACTGCAGGTCTTTTTTGTTTAAACTTTATAGTCAGAATCAATGGAAGTATGGTGTGACTTAGTGGTGAGAGGAGGGTGGTACACTGAAAGAAGAAGGTTCATTGAAACTCGAATCTACAGTGCGGGAAGAGGCAAGAAAAAGTCCAGAAAAACAAATCAGTGACCTGAAGTTGGAAAGATGCTACAGCCAGGGAGAAGGTATGCTGTTTAGAACTTTCTTATTTCAAAAATGGCAAAGGTATAAATATGGGATTATTGGAGGTAAAAAACGAGAAAGAGGTGGAAAAGTCTACAGAATATGTAGTGTAGGGCAGAGAGAATTACAAATACAATACAGAAGGCATGAGTCTGGATAGAGGGTTTACTGCAGGTCTTTTTTGTTTAAACTTTACAGTCACAATTAATGGGTGTATGCTACCATCTAGTGACTATAGGAGGGAGGTACACTGGAAGAAGAAGGTTCATTGAGACTATTATCAACAGAGTGGGTAGAGCAAGAAAAAGTCCAGAAAAACAATCAGTGACTTGATGGTGGAAAGTTGCTACAGCCAGTGAGAAGGTATTCAGTTTAGATCTTTCTTATTTCAAAAATTGACAGGTATGCATATGGGATTATTGGAGGGATAAAATGAGAAAGAGGTGGAAAAGTCCACAGAATATGTAGCGTAGGCCAGAAAGAATTATAAATACAGTACGTAAGGCATGAGGCTGAGTACAGGATTTACTGCAGGTCTTTTTTGTTTTAAACTTTGCAGTCACAACCAATGGGTGCATGCTGCTACCTAGTTACGAGAGGAGGGTGATACACTGGAAGAAGAAGGTTCAATGAGACTCGGATCTACAGAGCAGGAAGAACCAAGAAAAAGTCCATAAAAACAATTATTGACCTGAAGTTACAAAGTTGCTACAACCAGGGAGAAGGCATAAAGTTTAGAACTTTCTTATTTCAAAAATTGCAAAGGTATACATATGGGATTATTGGAGAGAAAAAATGAGAAAGAGGTGGAAAAGTCCACAGAGTCTGTAGTATAGGGCAGGGAGAAGTAATAAATACAATACGTAAGGCATGATGCTGGTTTGAGGATTTACTGCAGGTCTATTTTGTTTAAAGTTTACAGTCACAATCAATGGGTGTAGGCTGTCACCTAGTTGTGAGAGGTGGGTGGTACACTGGAAAAAGATGGATCATCGAGACTCGAATCTGCAGAGTCGAAGAGCCAAGAAAAAGTCCAGAGAAATAATCAGTGAGTTGAAGTTGGAAAGGTTCTACAGCCAAAAAGAAAGTATGCAGTTTAGAACGTTCTTATTTCAAAAATTGCAAAGGTATACATATGGGATCATTGGAGGGAAAAAAATGAGAAAGAGGTGGAAAAGTCCATAGAATCTGTAGTGTACGGCAGAGAAAAGAAATAAATACAGTATGTAAGGCATGAGGCTGGTTACAGAATTTACTGCAGGGTTTTTTTGTTTAAACTTTACAGTCAGAATCAATGGTTGTATGCTACCACCTAGTGGTGAAAGGAGGGTGGTATACTGGAAGGAGGAGGTTCATCAAGAATGGAATCTACAGAGTGGGAAGAGGCAAGAAAAAGTCCAAAAAAACAATAAATAACCTAAAGTTGGAAAGGTGCTACAGCCTTGGAGAAGGTATGCAGTTTAGAACATAATTATTTCAAAAATTGCAAAGGTATACATATGGGATTATTGGAGAGAAAAAATGAGAAAGAGGTGGAAAAGTCCACCTAATATGTAGTGTAGGGCAGAGAGAATTATAAATACAGTACGTAAGGTATGAGGCTGGGTACAGGATTTACTGCAGGTCTTTTTGTTTTAAACTTTACAGTCACAATCAATGAGCTTATTCTGACACTTAATGGTGAGAGGAGGGTGGTACACTGGAAGAAGAAGGTTCATCATGACTCAAATTTACAGAGCGGGAAGAACCAAGAAAAAGTCCAAAAAAACAGTCAGTGACCTGAAGTTGGAAAGGTGCTACAGCCAGGGAGAAGGTATGCAGTTTAGAACTTTCTTATTTAAAAAATTGCAAAGGTATACATATGGGCTAATTGGAGGGAAAAATGAGAAAGATGTGGAAAAGTCCACAGAATCTGTAGTGTATGGCAGAGAGAAGTAATAAATATAATACGCAAGTCATGAGGTTGGTTAGAGGATTTACTGCAGGTCTTTTTTGTTTAAACTTTACAGTCAGAATCAATGAGTGTATGCTGCCACCTAGTGGTGAGAGGAGGGTGGTACACTGGAAGAAGAAGGTTCATCAAGACTAGAATCTAAAGAGTGGGAAGAGCCAAGAAAAAGTCCAGAAAAACAATTAGTGATTGTAAGTTGGAGAGGTGCTACAGCCAGGGAGAAGGTATGCAGTTTAGAACTTTCTTATTTGAAAAATTGCAAAGGTTTACATCTGGGATTATTGGAAGGAAAAAATGAGAAAGAGGTGGAAAAGTCTGCAGAATCTGTAGTGTAGGGCAGTGAGAAGCAATAAATACAATACGTAAGGCATGTGGCTAGTTAGAGGATTTACTGCAGGTATTTTTTTTTTAAACTTTACAGTCACAATCAATGGGTGTATGGTGCCACCTAGTGGCGAGAGGAGGGTGGTACACTGGAAGAAGAAGGTTCATCGAGACTTGAATCTACAGAGTGGAAAGAGACAAGAAAAAGTCCAGAAAAGCAATCAGTGACCTGAAGTTGGAAATGTGCTACAGCCAGGGAGAAGGTATGCAGTTTAAAACTTTCTTATTTCAAAAATTGCAAAAGTATTAACACGGGATTGCTGGAGTGAAAAAAAATGAGTAAGAGGTGGAAAAGTCTACAGAATCTGTAGTGTAGGGAAAAGGCATTATAAATACAATAAGTATGGCATGAGGCTGGTTAGAGGATTTACTGCAGGTCTTTTTTGATTTACACTTTGCAGTCACAATCAATGTGTGTATGCTGCCACCTAGTGGTGAGTGGAGGGTGGTACACTGGAAGAAGAAGGTTTGTTGAGATTCAAATTTACAGAGTGGGAAGAGCCAAGAAAACATCCTGAAAAAAATAATAACCTTAAGTTGAAAGGTGCTACAGCCAGGGAGAAGGTATGCAGTTTAGAACTCTCTTATTTGAAAAATTGCAAAGGTATATCTCTGGGATTATTGGTAGGAGAAAATGAGAAAGTGGTGGAAAAGTCCACAGAATCTGTAGTGAAGGGCAGAGAGAAGTAATAAATAAAATCCATAAGATATGAGGCTGGTTAGAGGATTTACTGCAGGTCTTTTTTGTTTAAACTTTATAATCAGAATCAATCTGTGTAAGTGCCACCTAGTGACGAGAGGAGGGTCGTACACTGGAAGAAGGAGGTTTGCCAAGACTGGAATCTACAGAGTGGGAAGAGTCAAGAAGAAGTCCAGAAAAACAATCAGTGACTTGTTGGAGAGGGGCTACAGCCAGAGTAAAGATATGCAGTTTAGAACTTTCTTATTTGAAAAATTGTAAAGGTATACATCGGGGATTATTGGAAGGAAAACATGAGAAAGTGGTGGAAAAGTCTGCAGAATCTGCAGTGTAGGGCAGAGAATAGCAATGCATACAATCATAAGGCATGAGACCTGTTAGAGGATTTACTTGCAGGTATTTTCTGTTTTAAACTTTACAGACACAATCAATGGGTGTATGCTGCCACCTAGTGGTGACAGGAGGGTGATACACTGGAAGAAGAAGGTTCATCGAGATTCAAATTAACAGAGTGGGAAGAGCCAAGACAAAGTCCGGAAAAACAATATGTGACCTGAAGTTGGAAAGGTGTGTGGTAAACAAACCAATAACATAAAATAGCCGACCGGACCCCTCTGGCTCGAACAGAAAACAGCCAGGAACTCAGCAGAAAACACACTGGTGTACCAAAAGTTCAAATAATCCACGCACCAGTCAGGCACCAGTCAGTTAAAAATTCTGATTTATTTCCACAAAACACAGGTTTAGCGCTTTCATCCACACAAGGCAGACTTCTTCAGAACCAATTAACTCAAGTTGCATCTACATATTTATAGCAGTTTTGGCGCCAAAATCCAACATCATACAATCCATATAGTACATAATACATAATACATTGTACCTATCCCTAAAGAGCTAATGAAATGAATATAGCTTATGTGTTTATACTAAATAGTTTAAAACATGAATAAAACTTTTAACTAATAGATAAAATATAAAAATCTTTTTTTATATAAAATTTAGAGTATAAAAAATGCAAATTATAGTTGAAAAGTGAAGAATATATGAAAAATGGTGTGCCAAACACTAGCACAATAAGCAATTTTTTGTTTAAAGACTCTCATATGTTTAAAGGAAGTATTAGCCACGGTCCAATAGTAAAAAAGGTTTTATACTAATACTTTCATTTAGACCTGGCCATGAAGTGGCATCACACAAAATCTGCCATTTTGTTTCTAAACAGGATAATCCTATCTTCCAATTACCCCCATATTCACTTACCCCTATTTGATCAATAATTGTAAAAGTGAAACAGTGATGGGGACCTTTTTCACTAATGTGCTTACTTAATGCGTTGTTCATATCAGCTTTTTTAATTTTGTACAGATGTTCATATATACAGGTTTTTAGCTTCCTTTCTGTCTTTCCTATATAGTATGCCTGACAGAAAGAACAGGAAGCCAAATAAACCACACGCGTAGAATTGCAATTCCCTTTTCTACCATAACATATAGTTCTATTTTTATTACACAATTTAATAGTCTTACTCTCATTGATATATTGACAATACCTACAACTACCACATTTGTTGGTGTGCTCATGTTTGTTTTTCCTCAAATCCTTTTTCTTTCCCCCTTCAACAATCCTCTTGATGTTGATAGAAGTTTTAAACACACTAATGGGATGGTTACCCAGTACCGAAACAATGTCATCAGAACTTAAAAATAAATCCCAGTGTCTGTTCAAAATCTCCTTGACCAAATTAGAGTATGGGTTGAACATGATGACACACACATTCGTTCTGTCACCAACCACTTGCTGTTGGGTGTTCTTACCTACAAATGTGCCTCCTAACAGAGGAACAAATTTGTCTCCCCATAATCTAATTACATATTGAGTCACGTCCTCCACCATCTCCACAGGATATCCTCTATCCAAAAACATGTCAGAAACAGTACTCATCTGGTCTTCCATGTCCTGTCTTGTAGAACACATTCTTGCAACACGAATGCATTGTCCCTTGAGTACATTCCGAAAGATGTAAGGGGGATGACAACTACCAAACTGTATATAATCATTGGAGAAAGTAGATTTTCTGTAGATTTTAGACTTAAAACCATCATTTGAATTACTTATATATGTGTCCAAATAAGGTATACCTACCTTCTCCACTTTATATGTAAATCTTAAAAAGTTTGTAGTACTATTAATGTATGCTATAAAGTTGGGTATATCTTCTACAGGCCCCTTCCAAATGATAAATAAATCATCCAAAAAACGTGTATATAGGGCAATATGTTTGTAGAATTCACTGGACATGACATATACATCCTCCCACTCAAGCATAACGAGATTTGCAAAGATGGGGGCACAAGATGCCCCCATCGCTACTCCTCAAATTTGTTTAAAGTATTCTCCTTGAAACTGAATGTAATTATGTGAGAGTACAAGTCCCATCATGTCCAGTATTAAACATATTTTATCACATGTAAGATCAGAGTATTTCCTCAAACTGTTTTCAAAGTATTCAAGACCAATTGTCCGGAAAAAGAATATGTGACCTGAAGTTGGAAAGGTGCTACAGCCAGGGAGAAGGTATGCAGTTTAGATTTTCCTTATTAAATTTTCCTTATTTCAAAAATTGAAAGGTATACATATGGGATTATTGAGGGAAAAAATGAGAAAGAGGTGGAAAAGTCCACTGAATCTGTAATGTAGGGCAGAGTATTATAAATACAATATGCAAGGCATGAGGCTGGTTAAAGGATTTACTGCAGGTTTTTTTTGTTTTGTTTTTAACTTTACAGTCACAATCAATGGGTGTATGCTGAAACCTAGTGGCAAAAGGAGGGTGTTAAACTGGAAGAAGAAGGTTCATCGAGACTCATATCTACGAAGCGGGAAAAGCCATGAACAAGTCCAGGAAAACAATCAGG
>NC_056741.1:1866822669-1866935628 GCF_019279795.1 Protopterus annectens | reverse complement strand
TTTTTCCTTTAAAATTTTTAAAATTTAACTGTTAACCTTGGTATTTAAAAACTGGATTTTCTGTTTAAAACTTTAGTACCTTTAAAAGCAGTTTTTAAAAAATTTATTTTAATTAATTTAACTGGGTAGGCAATTTCTGATTTCTGTCTTTCCTTAATGTCTTTGTAATATTTGCTTAACTCAGTTTGTAAACCCGTTATTAAATGGCGTAAGATTTAATTTCTTTCTGCCTTTTAAAAACATTGGGAATTTTTTTTTAAACTGTTTGAGGAATTAAGTACTGGTTTTTCCTGCACTTATAAATTAACAGTATCTAGTTTTTAAATTTTATAGTATTAATTGATTTGGGTTACACATTCTTTAACTTACGCTTCTGTTTGCTGCATTTATATTTGAAAACAGTTTGCTGTTAATTGTTATTTCGCTGGCGTATAAGATTTAATCCTTTCTCCCTTTTTAAAAAACATTGTAATTTAAATTTTTTTAAAACTGCTTTAGGAATTAACTAACTGGTTATTTCACTTTATAAAGAATTAAGTATTTCTGATTTTTATTTTAAAAATTACAGGTTTTGTCACTGTCTTTAGGAATTTAACTGAACTGGGTTTTATTTGCTATTTGTAATATTAAAAATAGCGTTTGCGGAATTTTGTTATTTGCAATTAAGTTGGGATTAATCTTTTCTGCCCTTATTTAAGTTCATTAAATTTTATTTAAAAGGTTTAAGGAATTAATAACTTGGTTTTTTTAAGATTTTAAAGAATTTAATACTTTCTGAATTTTTTAACTAGTATTTACTGTTTGTAGAATTGAAATTACTGTCTTGCATTTTGTTTGCTTGTAATATTGAAAAGCCTACTTTTATTTTACTTGTTGTTCAAGTGGGATAGGAAAATTTTGTCTTATTCACTTTAAAAAATGGTCATATTAATTTGATTAAACTGTTTTAAGGACATTAACTGAACTGGTTTTTCAACTGACTTAGTAATTTAAACTTAGCATTTTATGAATGTTATTTCTTATTAAAATGTGTGTAGAATTAACTAAATTGCTGTTTTTGTTTTGCATTTAAATTCGTACAATTTTGCTTTGTTACTCTTGTATATCAAGTGGTATAAATTTTTATTACCTCTCTACTTGTTAATAATGAGTATATTTGATTTAAATTTTAGGTTTAACAACTGCAGTTTTTCACTTGATTTAAATTGAAAGTATGTTTCTGAATTTATATTTCTGTATTTAAAATGTGTTGAAGAATTTATTTCGCTGATTTTGTCATTTGATATTTTTGCTTAAAACTAGTTTCGTTTCTATTAGTATTCATGGGATAAAATTTAAGTACCTTTATCTGCACTTTTTTTTAAAAAAATACAGTATTTAATTTGATTTAAACTGTGTTGAAGGAATATTAACTGAACTGGCAGTTTTTCTGCTCTTTAGTAACTTGAACAGAAGCTAGTGTTTGCTGAATTTTGTTATTTGCTAGTAATTACAGGTGTGGGGTAGCCACATTCTTTGATTTCCTGTCCTTGCCTAGTTAAGTGGTGCATTGTGAAATATGTTCTGCTTAAAAACCTCAGCTTTGGCCGGCTAACAACTTGGTTATATTCAACTGGACGTATAAGAGAATTTAAGTACCTTTATCTGCACTTTTTAAAAAAAAAATACAGTATTTAATTTGATTTAAACTGTGTTGAAGGAATATTAACTGAACTGGCAGTTTTTCTGCTCTTCTGCTCTTTAGTAACTTGAACAGAAGCTAGTGTTTCTGAATTTTGTTATTTGCTAGTAATTACAGGTGTGGGGGTAGCCACATTCTTTGATTTCCTGTCCTTGCCTAGTTAAGTGGTGCATTGTGAAATATTTTCTGCTTAAAACCTCAGCTTTGGCCGGCTAACAACTTGGTTATATTCAACTGGACGTATAAGAGAATTTAAGTACCTTTATCTGCACTTTTTAAAAAAAAATACAGTATTTAATTTGATTTAAACTGTGTTGAAGGAATATTAACTGAACTGGCAGTTTTTCTGCTCTTCTGCTCTTTAGTAACTTGAACAGAAGCTAGTGTTTGCTGAATTTTGTTATTTGCTAGTAATTACAGGCGTGGGGGTAGCCACATTCTTTGATTTCCTGTCCTTGCCTAGTTAAGTGATGCATTGTGAAATATTTTCTGCTTAAAAACCTCAGCTTTGGCCGGCTAACAACTTGGTTATATTCAACTGGACGTATAAGAGAATTTAAGTATCTTTATCTGCACTTTTTTAAAAAAAAATACAGTATTTAATTTGATTTAAACTGTGTTGAAGGAATATTAACTGTACTGGCAGTTTTTCTGCTCTTCTGCTCTTTAGTAACTTGAACAGAAGCTAGTGTTTGCTGAATTTTGTTATTTGCTAGTAATTACAGGTGTGGGGGTAGCCACATTCTTTGATTTCCTGTCCTTGCCTAGTTAAGTGGTGCATTGTGAAATATTTTCTGCTTAAAAACCTCAGCTTTGGCCGGCTAACAACTTGGTTATATTCAACTGGACGTATAAGAGAATTTAAGTACCTTTATCTGCACTTTTTAAAAAAAAAAAATACAGTATTTAATTTGATTTAAACTGTGTTTAAGGAATATTAACTGAACTGGCAGTTTTTCTGCTCTTCTGCTCTTTAGTAACTTGAACAGAAGCTAGTGTTTGCTGAATTTTGTTATTTGCTAGTAATTACAGGTGTGGGGGTAGCCACATTCTTTGATTTCCTGTCCTTGCCTAGTTAAGTGGTGCATTGTGAAATATTTTCTGCTTAAAATCCTCAGCTTTGGCCGGCTAACAACTTGGTTATATTCAACTGGACGTATAAGAGAATTTAAGTACCTTTATCTGCACTTTTTTTTAAAAAAAATACAGTATTTAATTTGATTTAAACTGTGTTTAAGGAATATTAACTGAACTGGCAGTTTTTCTGCTCTTCTGCTCTTTAGTAACTTGAACAGAAGCTAGCGTTTGCTGAATTTTGTTATTTGCTAGTAATTACAGGTGTGGGGGTAGCCACATTCTTTGATTTCCTGTCCTTGCCTAGTTAAGTGGTGCATTGTGAAATATTTTCTGCTTAAAAACCTCACCTTTGGCCGGCTAACAACTTGGTTATATTCAACTGGACGTATAAGAGAATTTAAGTACCTTTATCTGCACTTATAAAAAAAAAAAAATACAGTATTTAATTTGATTTAAACTGTGTTTAAGGAATATTAACTGAACTGGCAGTTTTTCTGCTCTTCAGTTATTCCCACCCACCCTCCCTGGTTTTGTTTTGGTGTTAATCTTAGTTGCCTTGAAACTGCCCACCCCTCAGCCTGCCTCTGGGATCATCTCATTTGCTCACTCAACTGAGTGCAGTGAGATCATATTCTGATTTCAGGCACTCCTACTGTGTACAAAGAGAGCATCTGGGAAACAGACAAAAAAAAATTAAGCTCATTTCCTGCCTTTCCTGTTAAGTGGTATAGACTATTTGTAGGCTTCTTCGCCCCCAAGCCCTTCTGTGTTTGAGGGAAGCCTTCTAGCTTGTTTTTTTTTCTTATAACTAGCCAGTTTTCTAGTTTCAGCTCTCAAATCTGTTTCTTTGATCTCAGCACTTGTTCAGATAAAAAAAAAAAAAATTTCATCTGCTTTTACTGTATTTTTGTTTCTACCTACTTTATTTTACTTTTGCATCATCTTAAAATACTCAATTGTATTTATTACTGTTTGGTGTAACTCATTCTAAGCCTTTTGATTTAATCAGTTGGGCTTCGGACCAGTTGTTTTGCACTGAGAGGGTTTGTGGTCTGCACTGTTGTGGCAGAACAGGTAGCTTACATCCTTCTAGGTTGGGAACTGCTGATTGAGGGCTCAGTGTCTGTTATTCTAAAAGTGTATTAATTCTGGTTTAAGCACTTGGGCTTTCAGGCCAGTTATTTTACATTAAGAGGGTTCGTGGTCTGCACTCTTGTGGCAGGAGAGGCTGGACTCTGCCCTTCTGAGCTGGGAATTTCTGGTTAAAGGCTTATAGTGCATGCATATCTGAACTGCTTCTTACTGACGTTGGTGCGCCTTGTTTGCTGTGGCATAGACTGGATTCGGGCCTGCTGGATCTAGCGTTGTTTGTGTAACTTGAGCACTAATCCAGACATTCTCTAAAGTACTCAATTGTATTTATTACTGCTTGGTTGTAACTTGATTAAAGTGTAGCTATCATTCTAAGTCTTTTGGATTAAGCACTTGGGCTTCAGACCAGTTGTTTCACATTAGGAAGGTTTGTGGCAAGCACTGTGGTGGCAGGACAGGTAGCTTTCATCCTTCTAAGTTGGGAACTGCTGATTGAGAGCCCAGTGTCCAAGTGTATTAGTTCTGGTTTAGGCACTTGGGCTTCAGGCCAGTTATTTTACATTAAGAAGGTTCGTGGTCTGCACTCTTGTGGGAGAAGAGGCTGGACTCTGCCCTTCTGAGCTGGGAATTTCTGGTAAAAGGTTTATAGTGCCTGAATATTTGAACTGTATCTTACTGAAATTGGTACACCTTGTTTGCTCTAGCATAGACTAGATCCAGGCCTGCTGAATCTAGCTTTGTTTATATGCTTGTTGTTTGTTTGCTTGTTATTTCCCTGGAAGCTAATTCCACCTAATACGCGGCTTCTCAGCACTTCTGTGGATCACTAGTGATATCTGCATTGCTTACTGTACTTATTTCCTTGTTTCACTTGAAAGAAAGTTACTGTTTGTCGTTTTTGCATTTAGTTACTTGTAATACATTGCACTCAAGTTACCTGGCACTTGCTCACTAAAGCAATTATATAAGTCAGCACTAAAAATTAAAAGCACTACACCCTCACTCCCCACTGGCCCTTGTTTTCAATTATTAAGGAATTCCCAATATTATTCTAGCATGTCCAAATGTCAATCTCCTCTCCGGTACAGCTGGTGAATCTGGGAATCTTGAGGCAATGTTATAACTGCCTCATGTACACAGACAACCCTCTCCTCCTCCCACATAACACAAATACTTGCGAGAGATGCAGCTATTTAGCCAAACTGGAGGCTGAGCTCTCTCAACTCAGGACTGGCAAGACCAGACAGGAGGAGAAGGCAACTATACACACCACAAAACCAGCCTCACATAATGCTACCACACCACTGAATCAAACACATAAACACACAAAGACATATTCGGAGGCTCTGAGTAAAAATTTACCTAAACAGCAGAGGCCTCCAAAGCAGACACCCAAACAACTGCTACCTCAAGACACCCCACAAGCAACACATAAACCACAAAAGCAGTGTGCAAAGCAGTCACAGCCCTTAAGGCCAAATACAACACCAAACATACTTGTCATAGGTGACTCCATAGTCAGACACACTGACGTCCCACTCACCAGGCTGAACAAGGAGAGGGTCACAGTAAGCTGCCTATCGGGCGCTAGAATCCGCCAAATAACACAAGCACTCGGGTCGCTCCACGGCAAGTACAAATATGACACAGTCATTGTCCATGCTGGTGTGAACGACCTGAGACGTACCTCCCTGGACTACATGAAAAGAGACATAGAGGAGCTCTCTGATTATGTAGCCCAGGCAGGTATGACCCTAACCCTGAGCAGTATCCTTCCTTCACCAAGAATGATGCCACAATATAGAGACAAGATGATCAGCTTTAACAATTGGCTTAATGTTTGGTGTCATTCAAAGGGGATCCAGTGTCTGTCTGCCTGGGATGACATGCTTGACAAGCCACGCTGCTTCGCAAGGGACGGCTTGCACCTGTCACCCCTGGGATTCCGGATATTGGCTAAGGCTCTTGCCACCCGCATAGTGCCTTTTTTAGGCAAGGCTCAAATTCTAAACCTACCACCCTAGAAAGAAACTGAGGGTAATGCTGCTCAATGCCAGAAGTCTAAATCTCAAAATGCACGCACTCGAGGCCCTTCTCAGTATGGAGAACATTGATGTCTGTGCTGTAACTGAAACCTGGTTCAAGGCTCCTGAGAGCACCCGGCACTATTAGGTTTTACCTCATATCATGTGTTCCGGCCCCAAAACCCGGACCACACCACAAAAGGAGGGGTGTATCCATATTCATAAAGGATACCCACACCTCCAGGTTGGTGGCAACGCACGAAGCTTCGGAAACCATCCAGGTGCAACTAACCATAGGCAAAACTGCTCTACAAATTGTAGCATGCTACAGGCCACCCTCTCAAACTCAGGAACCCCACACAGCCTTCCTGAAGACACTGGAGGGTATAAATGTATCTCCAAACACCATCATATTGGGTGACTTCAACTACCCGAATATAGACTGGGAACATTACTCAAGCTCTAACTTTCTAGCCCAACGGTTCCTGGAGTTCATAAATTCAAATGCCATGGAACAGCTAGTCACTGTTCCCACGAGAGGAGAAAATATACTAGATCTCATTATCACAAACATGGGGACAAAATGCTCCACACCGGAAGTATATCCCTCATTGGTGAGATCTGATCATAAACTAATCTCACTGGAAATCCACATCCCGCCCCCACCCCAAACAAAAGACCACAGTGAAGAACTTCTCTAAAGCAAACTTCACACTACTCAAGACTGGTGTGGTATCCTTCAAGGCCCCTGAGACAGTGGAAACCACAACCCAAGCTGTGGAAGCCCTTACAAATGCCTTCTATGAACACCTCCAGGACTGCATGGATCAGGCAATCCCAAATAAAACCAAGACTCTTTCCACAAAGGGCAAACGTCCAGTCTGGTGGACCCCAGCCATTAACAAACTTTACAATAAGAGGAGAAAGCTATTACATGATAGAACAAAATCCATAAAAGGGAAGTCACCCCTGATCATTATTAGTAAAAAAATACTCATAAAATCAACTAAGGCCAATTTTGAGAGAAAAATTGCCATGGATTCAAAGGACAATCATAAGGCCTTTTTCAGCTATGTTAGGAACCTGGGTGGAAACTCCCAGATATGCTCAGAATTAGTCCAAAATGATACAAAAATCACTGAACCCACAGAAATTGCCAACATACTGGCAGACAGGTTCAGTGCAAACTTCACCCCCCTCTCCCCCCCTAAAGGAGAGATAACTATCCCAGCGGAGTGTAGCCTCCCAGACATCTCAAATGCGCAGGTGAAAGCTGCTCTCTCTAAAGCTAAAAACACAGCATCAATGGGACCGGATGGTGTCCCCGGCTGTGTGCTACACGAGCTAAAAAAGACATGCATCTGGAGCATTTCTCCCCGGGCCTCCGCTGAAAACAGGCTCTGTGGAACCTAGTCGGACTTTCCCGGTCAACAAATGTTAAATAAAAAAAAAAAAAATAAAAAAATGAATGAGGAATTAAACCCGCACATAAGGCAGCTGTTTAATCTCAGCCTTACCACAGGATACATGCCCAAGGAGTGGCGTACGGCAACTGCGGTCCCACTCCACAAAGGCGGTGCCTCTACGGACCCTGTTAATTACCGCCCCATAAGCTTAACAAGTCTAGTCTGCAAAGCTATGGAGAGGATCATAATGGAGCTCATAAACAAAGATATAGGGGACTTGCAGACATTGGACCCAACCCAGTTTGGCTTCGTCAAGGGAAGATCATGCCTTTTGAAGTTGGTTGACTTCTTCGAAACAGTCACCAAGGCCATTGATGAGGGAAAGGCAGTCCATACAGCCTACCTTGACCTTGCAAAGGCTTTCGACACAATACCCCACTCTGGTATTGTAGAAAAACTTACCAGCTTAAATGTAAACCCATATGTCACAAGATGGGTTGCAAACTGGCTTAAGGACAGAACCCACAGGGTTAGAGTTGCTGGCGCTATGTCAGACTCCAAGACGGTCACAAGTGGTGTCCCACAGGGCTCGGTCCTTGGCCCCCTATTGTTCGGCATCTACTTCTCAGAAGTACAGGCCAACATGGGAGGACTTTGGCTGACAAAGTTTGCAGACAACTGCAAACTGGGCCATAGTGGAAAGTGCATCGGACACGGATATCCTTCAGAAGGGACTCACGGAAACAGATAGCCGGTGCCAGAGCCATGGCCTGAAGTTAAACGCCAAAAAATGTATAGTCATACCCTTCGGGAAAAGCAAGGTAACCCCAAGCTACCATATAGGTGGCAATCCACTAAGCACAGAAGAGGTTATCAGGGACCTGGGGACCCAGGTTGACAGTGGCCTTTCTTTTGACACTCACGTTGCAAAAGTGGTTAGAAAGACCTTCTACATTGCCCACCTGATCATGAAGGGATTCACATCCAGATCTAGTGAGGTCATTGTTCCCCTGTACTCTTCACTTATCAGACCAATGATCGAGTACAATGCCCCATTCGGGATGTATCTCGCTCGACATCTGCAGCAATTGGAGAGACCCCAAAAGTTTCTCACCAAAAGGATAAAGGGACTCCAAAATCTGTCATATGCTGCCAGATTGAAGAAACTCCAGCTCTATTCAGTCGCATACCATCTGCTCAGAGGTGACATGTGCCTGACATACAAGGCCATGTCCAACCCGGAATTAATGGACATGCTCCACCTCAAAAAATCCAAATCCACCAAAACCACTAGAGCAAGCGACTTAAACCTTAGCATGGATATAAATAGGACGTGCTGGAGGGATAGATTTATCACTCAGAGACTCCCTATGCTGTGGAATACAGTCCCGGTCCATGTGAGGCAGAGAACCTCGCTGGCTCTGTTCAAGAGAAATCTTGACCTGTGGATGGGAGATCGTAGGTTTACCCCGGGAATCATCTCTGTGTCACTGCTGGACAGAGGCACAACAAACTAATGGGTACAGTATTTTTTCATATAAGGGGTGGTGTAAGCCACAAAAATTCGGGCTAGGCTTATAAATGCCTTGGGGCAGATAGCCTAGTATAAACCTATGAACCTATGAATATATATATAGATATATATATATATATATATATATATATATATATATATATATATATATATTTATTTGTATATACAGATAGACATGGTATATGATTTCCACATGCGAATGGACCCCTGGCCCACTCCATACTACATAACAGACCATGAGCACAGTTAATGGGGGTGGGGACACACACGAGGGACACCTGGAAATTACTGCAATGTAACCCCCCCAGTCCTAATGGATATGCTGTGCAATCCAATATCCAGCACATGCAGTACTTGACAGCAGGGCCCACTACAACACAGGTACAATGCCCCAACAGTTATCCATGTCACCTGTACATGTCAGGCCAATACCTGTAACATATCATGCAGATATGCCAGTGTACCACAGGGAATGTACTATGTTGAAGGGCTACACATTACAACGGTACAGATATGCACACACATCCATACAGTGCCAATCATGTGCAGATATATATATATATATATATATATATATATATATATATATATATATATATATAAGATATATGGGTACGTACACAGACAAAGGGTATTAGAAACCATACATGTGCAGCTGTAGTGTGGATGACTGGGTGCAATGTATATCCCCAGCCGCAAGCCCTGTAACTGGTACCTGTGACATATGTGGTATGGCAACCAGCCCCACAAAGGGGATACTTGCATTGCACATATACCACTCACAATTTAAAGGACATGACACAACACACAGGTATGTATACACAGACAACCTTTTTGTGCACCATACAATAATGTATGCCATTACTAACAGCACATGGATGTTGATGTATATAACCTGTGATGGATGCAAGGCCCACACAAAACAGTCAACGCAGACAGTGCGGATATATATCATACTATGGTGTAAAGGCTAAGCCCTTCAATTCGTACAACAGTTGACAACGGATTTGCCTACACGAAACGTAACAGTCAACAATATCAGATGTAGTTCAGCAGCCTCCAATTACACCCTGCAGTCAAGGCCTAGGGGGGCATTCATTACTTGTGGTAATGTCAATGTATGTGTCACATGTATGATCCCTGGCCAACAAATGTTGTGGGTGTCCACGCTATGACTGGGATGATAGTAGGAATGCTAGCAGTGGTTAATGATAGGCCATTACCTAACAACCCATACCCGTATCACAGCAGGACAAAGGCTGCCATATATGTGGAGGACAAAGGCAGGAACGCAGGGCCATACCCGCAATATTGCAGTAACACACCCTGGAACATGCTGATGTTACAGGATGTGTTGCAACATACCCATATGCAGGAATACAGGAATACAACATCAGGTACACAAATGGATATAGCCATGTACTTCTAGCATGCAACACACACACTGTCAGTGTAATATCTGACACAGGACCTGTATGCTGGACAGACAACACATGATTAGGCACTCCTCTGTCCAGCTAGAGGATAGGCCCACAGTAGTGAGCTATGCAGACAGACTGCAGTCCAAGGTAAACTAGTATGTACACACACACACACACACACACACACACACACACACACACACACACACACACACACACACACACACACACACACACACACACACTGTAACACCAGTACTATGCAAAGCATTACACCACTCTACTCACAGTCTGTCTGTATGTCCTGATCCTCCTACATATATGTGGCTGCCCTGAGTGTGCAGGTTCTCCTGTAAGAGGTATTGCTACCTGCTGTCTGTAACATTGATGCCCACACACAGGAAGGATGTCCATCACACAGGGAATGTGCAGGGAATATGCCCACATGATGTGGGGATTCATAGTGGGTGGTTGCCATGACAGTAGTAATTAGAAGAACTACACGTGTACTCATATATATATATATATATATATATATATATATATAGATATATAGATATATAGATATATATGGCTATCTGGATACGTACATGTCCATATCGTCCCACCATATGTCCTGGACATGGAGTGTAGCCCTACCCCAGCCCCTATAGTCCCAACATAGTAGTGCAGGGGGATGTCTGGTATGTATAGCTGGTATATTAATAGACATTTGCTACTGTCATTGGGATTGTTTTCACAGACATGGTGTGTGTGGAAGGTGACATCTGCTCATAACATGTGTGCCAATGGCTACTGACAGACATCCTAAGGTTATCATGGTACAGTACCTGCATATATAACAGGCTTGACAGCCATGTCACAGCACAGGGTAGGATACACCTGTATGACAGTGCATAACCACAACCAATGTGAACACAGCCTCAGCAACATATGGTATGCTAGCATAATAGTACAGTATGTGGACTATCTGTCCTACACCATCCTCATATGTGCCACTCACAGAATGACCCTAAATATACTGGGCTGCTACAAGGTCTGGTCTGATGGCTGTCTGTGGTATGGGACGTGTGTGTGTATGGCCCTACACACATGTAAGGTAATATGGTACCTTGCAGTGGGGCAGCATGTAACAACAGACAGAAGGGGAGCTAGAACAATGACATCTACCACAGTCTGTACACAGGCCATAGTACATATTAACAATACACACACTGCTGACGCTCACCATCACTACACAGACATCAGTACTGTACAAACATCCACAGGATTTCCAGTGTATGGCATTAAGTGTAACCCCTACTGTACATGACGTGTAGCACTCTGATATATCACTGGCGTGTAATCAGATATGTTGACACTATTTACGGTGTACAGCACATATGCACCACTTCATGCACAACATATGTACAAAGGTTGACAGAGGTTTAGCTGACAGCACATACACAGGACCAGTATAGACATGTTGCTGTGATACCCTCATTAATCTACCACTGTAACAGGGTTTGTTGCAACATATGTCCAATGAGAGATATGTAGTCAATAACTGTCACAGCCTTCACCATCAACAGACTGCAATCCTCACAGTACCTTCTGCATTCCATGGATAGATGCATCGTGGCTAACACATGACACCAAAGGCACAACACTGCCCTGTCTGCAGATGAGCCTGCAGATGGGGATTCCTGATAGACATGGAACTGGCATGGCAGGTATTGTGACATGTATGACAGGCATATCCTGACAAACATTGTTAATCCAACATTACTCCATATGCTGTACAGCAGCACTTATAGTTCATAGTCAGGTCAGGCACTTCCCCTCCTGTTTGTTGCCCTCTTCCCCCAATGTATGTTGTTAGAGATAAATCCCCAACCCATCTGAAATATTGTTTGCCAAATGACAGTTCTAGCTCCTGCTCACAGTGACAGACAAGGGCCAACACCACCAGGATGTTCCCAGGTAGTGTGCATTTCCATGCAATTGGCTATGGGAATGTTACCACACCAGTTCCACATGCAATCGGCAAGGGAAGGCCTGCAATTTGTGCAGGGGCCATCAGCTGATCATGAGCATCACGTTAAATACACATGTTGCTGCCTAAGCAATGCAGGTGTGGGCCTCCACATCTGCCAGAGAGGGAGTGGGGGAGGCAGACAGAGGCGAATACATGTCAGGAAGGGGTGGGAGGGTAAAACCAATGCATGTTTGTGTCACACACCTACCAGCACAGGGTATCAAACACTTGACAGCTATGCAGTGCTATCACAGTCCGATGCTGTTATTGGATGCTTCACATGGGTTATCTGGTGGGGAGCATTCAGAACATATATGTGATGGTGAGTGACATCTGCAATAGGGATATGGTAGATATACAGTAGGTGACGTACACATGCCTGCTGCATGAACAGGTGTCAGTGTCAGCAAAGGCACACTCACACAGGGATGCACTCACATTAACACACTTGGCAGGGCCAGGAGTGCAACCTGTCACTAGTGGGATTGCCACAACACATTAATGTCCAGGGAACACATGCACCACACGGGTGATATGGAGGTCATATGGGCAGTGAGTATGAGGGGGAGTCAGACATAAGGCGGCATGCTTCACTGTGCCCTGGAGGAGTAGTGCATGTGGATGTGGACATATGAACCATACAACACACACACAAACACACAGGGTCCAGTTTGGACATGCATGGTGCATGTCTGCATGGGTGTGTGGTGGTCAACAGTGCCAGAAGGCTATACAAGGGTAGGCAGTGGGTATACCTTGGCATCAGCCCACATGACTATGGTCTGCATTGTGGCACAGGCCTGTAGCTTCTGCATTTGCCAGCACAGGTGGGTATTGCATCCATCTTCCAGGCACCTGGGAAACTATTGTGTGTGGCCAATGCTGTGCATCACTTGCCATGTATGTGTTCCTTAGTCCATGACTTGGTTGATGTCTAGGATGTGCACACCTCCTACATGCATGTTCAGTGACATGTGGAACTGTACCTCGGGTGTCTGGCCCATGCTGTGAACACAGTTTATCATCAGATGTGCCAGTCTTGCCCACGTGTAGCAGGGAGTGGTACTGGTCAGCATATTTACCCTGCACCCACATTGATAGCATGCTAACAGCATTTCCTGATGTCAGTGTCATCTGTCCATACAGGCCATGTTGTCAGGCATGGTATACCTGTTGTGAGTCACATGTGAAGGCACAGTGGGGTTGCTAACTGTGATTGGCAGGCCTTGATGTCACATGTATGGGTATGGCTTTGCACCCTAGCCTCTCAGTCATTTACATCTGTTATCCCTGTATGTTTGACATTGTGATATATAGTAGGGCCACCATAAATGAAATTAGCAAAACCCCTCCACATTGCCCACAGACTCACAACCACCTCTACACAGGATACGAGTTACAAACACACACCTGTCATGTCTGAGAGTAGAACCCCTGCCTAGCTGGTTTACTACACTAAAGCACTACACAGTTATATTATGCGCCATGGGCATTACTGAAGTTCATCTTCCCCAAAGGTGTATTTCACTATTAATGACATCAGCAAGACTACAAAAGTAGGGCATTTGTAATGTACTGAGAGTGAGTAGCCTATAATGCATTGATTCATACACGGACACTGAGACACAAACATCACATCCAGAACTGGCATGGATGGAGATGGAACACTACCACCATTCTAAATCACACTACAGCAGTACGCAGTTACAGAATGTGCTACGGCGATTGCTGGGCTATCAATTTCCCAGAGGTGTACTTCTTGGCAAAGTAGAATATTTGTATTGTATGGAGTGTGAGTAGCCTAAAAAGTATTGCTCTCTACCCAGTCAGAGACACGCAGACTCAAACACAATTGCCAGGGCTGGGGTTTGAAAACTTACCTAACTAGTTTATCACGCTGCAGCAGTATGCAGTTATAGGACACACCACGGCGATTATTGGGCTATCATGTTCCTAGAGGTGTACTTTTAAATGAGTGACATCAGCAGCCTTGGCAAAGTAGTGTATCTGTAATGTATGGAGTGTGAGTAGCCTAAAAAGCATTGCTCTCTACCCAGTCAGAGACATACACAGACTCACAGTTGGCAGAGCTGGGGTTTGAGCACCTACCTAACTAGTTTATCACATTACAGCAGTACGCAGTTACAGAACATGCCACGGCAGTTACTGGGCTATCAATTTCCCAGAGGTGTACTTCTAGAAGAGTGACATCAGCAGCCTTGCCAAAGTTGAATATATGTATTGCACGGAGTGTGAGTAGCCTAACAAGCATTTCAGTCTACACAGTCAGAGCAGACAGGCACACACACAAACACACACTCACACAATTGACAGGTCTGGGGTTAGTACTACTACCTAACTAGTCTGTCACTACAGCAGTACACAGTTATGGGATGCATTTTACTGAGCTATAGCTCTCCCAAAGGTGTAATTCACATTGGATGACCTCAGCAGGCTTGTCATACTACTGCTATGGGGAAGGCAGTGTGTGCATGGGCCATTCCCCATTCATGTAGGGGTTGACATGCCACATGCGGCACACACGGGGTCATATGTCACAGACGCAGGTATACAGCTGCTAGGTGGCTGCTTCCTTGTACAGTCTTGTTGCACAGCTGGCACGTACACCACATAGTCTGTCATGCTGGCAGGTACTGCTGGCTAGTATCCACAGTGAGTTACATCTGCACCTCATGTGTTGGGGGGGGCCTTAGGCTGTGTGCCAGTTGGGAAAGGCCCGCATGGCTCCTTGTCATGGTCACTCTCTTTCACACATCTATGCTCGTGTGCCTGTGGCTTGTTATAGTGTGTTGTCCTTACATATCTGTCTGTATTCCTATCCACTGTGTGTGCAAGGCAGGAGTGGTGCATACTGACGTGTTCACACTGAGAACTGCAACTTCCATATATGTCTCCATACCATAGCTACAGGTAAAAACACATTCTACTCCATTTGACAATTGGTAGGTTGATTGACTTACCTTGAGGGTGTGCCCGACTTGAGGATGGTTCTGGAGGGCTGCCTATGTCAGATGCACATAGTTCACTCCCTATACATGGCTGGGCACAGGTAGTGTCATGTTTGGCATCCCTTTTACTGTCTGTGTGAGTCAGAGAGAGGTGTCATTCCCTGGGGCCCTACTGTGTCAGTGCATATGCTATGCATTGCCTCTTTGCCAAGGTCAAGGCATACTGGGCATACCCCCTTATGCCTACTGGAACAGGCTCAGGTTGTTCCTCCTTCGAGTCACTCTGTACCTGTACAGGCCTTGGCATTGGTGGGGGGCTGTGTGGCCCTGCCCCTTGCTGTTCCTGCTGCAGCTATTTCCGCAGGATCATATTGTGTAGCATAGCACATACCATTACTATTTGGGTACATGTAGCTGGTGAATACTGCAGGGTTCCACCAGATATGTCCAGCCACAGGAACCATGACCTCAGTATCCCAAACACATGCTCTATTATATGTCTGGCCTGTGCATGTGCATCATTATGGCATTGTTGTTCAGGTGTGTGTGCATTACTGACGGGTGTCATCAGCCGTGGCTCCATTGGGCACCCAGCATCCTCCACTATGTGAATGTAGGGGATGTCCACATCTGCAAATCTGTGGTACAGCTGGGTCATTTGCCATATGTGTGAATCGTCATAGCTTCCAGGGCAGCCAGCACACACATTCAGTATAATGCCCTGGGCATCGCATATAACCTGGCAGTTGATGGAGAGGATGCCCCTGCAGTTGATGTAGGCCCTACCCTGCTTACTGGGTGGTGCTTTGATGCATATGTGCATGCAGTCTATAGCACCCACTACCCCAGGGTAGTTAGCTATTTGGTGGAAAAGACGCATATTGCAGGTCAACACCTCATATATGTTGAGGAAATATATGTGCTCACTGGCATGTGCTGACATGGCATCCAGGAACTGGTGGAATACTCTGGATGCTGATGCCTGTGAAATGCCCATGTTATCCCCAGTTGTAGTTTGGGAGGTACCTGTGACTAGTATACCTAGGTCTCCACATACCTTGGTATCCACTGGGATGGGTTCCCCTCAGCCAGTGTGGTGTGTCAGGTTTGGCCTGCACAGCTCAACGATTTGCTGTAGGAGGTCTCTGTCCACCCTACAGTGCTTCACTATCTCCAGCTCATGTAGCCCCCCCCTGGTAGGCTACCCTGGGTCTGTACACTCTTCTCTGTCTCCTCACTGTGGGTTGTTCGGCAGCATTAACATCATCACCACCCTCAGCCTCTTGCACATGCTGTTCTATGTTGCCTGCTGCGGCCCTTCTCATTTTGTAGGTTTGGTTTTAAAATGTCCCCGCTTGTATACACTGGTGGTGTAGAGTGTGGAAAAAACAGGGGGGTAGGTGTTTGCTTGGTTTATAGTGGTATTCTGGGCTGGGCTAGTCTACTTCCTGTGTGATTAGCTGATTCTGATATATTTCACCTGGCAGCTCAGCTAATTCTCCTTGATTACCTTCCTACTGCTGTTTTCCCTTCCCATTGCCTCCTTGTTTAGGCCCGTGTGTGTGCCATGCAAACAGAGTGCTCAAATGTGCACAGAGCTGCTTTTTCCTAGTTTAACTTCCTTTTTCTTCCTGTACAACCCGGTGCATTGTGCGCATACCCGCTTACACTTTGTAAAGAGTGCTAGGCAGGTTTAGACACACCCCTAGCTTAGCTGTGCTATGCTAGGACCAATCCTGACCCACAGGTCTCCAATCCACTTACAGTATGCCTGACACACACCCCCCATGATGCCACCTATATCCTAGTCTTGCAACCAGCTATTTATACTCTTACACTCTTGGGACCTGCCTCACACCCTGGGAAAATCTGGGATTCACTAACCCTTTCCTCATTTGCACAGGATTGCCTGCTAATGCATAGTTACATGTCCCACACTGAGCCTGCCCCCTTAGCAACCATTACTCACTGGCCAGGTTGTCTCTGACTGCCATTGACTTTCATGGCAGAATACTGATTTTAGTTAAAATGCTTATTTTAGGTTTATTTTATTAATTTTCCCCAATCCCGTTTGCGCGTCACTGCCCTATGCTTAACCAGACGAGATCAGCGAAAAGAAAATTAAAAGCTGTTTATTTATTTTGTTACATTTTGCAATGCCAATGGCCTTCTACTTGGATATTGGCATGCTTCCTCAATGATATGCAGCCTTTATTTGGAGCTGTCATAGCTCTGTTTTGTAGATTGCAGAACTGTACTCGGTTACTAACTGAGTACATTTCTGCACACTGCGCTCGTCCTGCACGGATGGCTGCCAGCTTCCTGGATTGCATATTACCCTCATTTGCATAATGTTCACCTGCAAATGAGGGTAATTTGCATACAGGGGCTCGGTCTATGCAGGATTAGCTGAAGAGCTCACGTGCACTTCCTGGGAGCTCGTTCCAGGATCGCCATATTGCCGAAAATAGCTCTTAAACTAATCCTGCACGCAATAAAGGGCTTCGTAAATCTGGGGGAACATTTTCCTTTTACATTTTCATGGCTCTCAACCTCTTACCTTCAGAATCAGGGACACATCCCGAAATAATCAGGGACAGTTTTGAAAATGTCAGTATTATTAAGATGAGGGGAGGAGAAAATAAGAGAATGAAGTAAAATAATACATTTATAATTCTAATTATTGTCAATAAGTATATTCTACCACCTCTTCTCCTAGTTTAAGGAGGGACCAGGAGAGACAGAGCAAAATACTGAGCCAATATCAGGTACGCTCCTCAAAATCAAGGACAATTGAGAGTATGGCTGTTTTTAAGGCAAAATAAATAAATAAATAAAAACACACAGCACTTATAATACAAAAAAGTTGGGAATAGTTTTTTACCATACCCCCAGCTTAATTTTCAGAAAATATATCTCAATTTGCAAAAGTGCAAGCCCCCCATGTAGGTTAGCTACCCCACCCCCCCCCAAAAAAAAAAAAAAAAAAAAAAAAAAACAGCAAGTTGCTATCAGCTTCAACACATACTGGCCTACTGGTAGGAGCAGGGTAGCAGATTCATTAATGCCATGATTCATAGCAGCAAAACAATTACAGAAACTACAACCCCAGTCAATCTTCAAGCTTCCAAATACAGAACAAACTGCATTAACCTCACACAATGTGGAACAAATGGACAAAATGTGGCATAGTTACTATAAGAAAAAAAGTTCACAGCATGGTTAAAATGTATGCTTTACATTTATAAATAGGTATTGATGCTCAGTTTTGTCCCACTGCTTAGTTGTAATATATAACACTTTCCTTTTACACTGTTATAAGTGCAGACACACATGCACACACACAAGCACATGCGCGCGTGCGCGCACACACACACACACACGCACACACACACACACACACACACATAATGTCCTTCACCAGTTTTGCCTTATTTTTGTCTATTTCTCATGAAATCTGTTGCTTGTTGGTATGTAACTGAAATTAACAATCAAATATTTATGACAGACATTTAAGTTTCAGACTTAACACCCTCCATCTCCCCACGGCTTCCATCCTTAGAAAAATGCTATAACTAACAACGTTCAGGACAGAAGGGAAAATAAAAGGACCTAGTCAATAATTTATTTTCTCTGAAGGGAAAATAAAGTTAAGATAATACAGTTAAATTTAACTTATTACAGATATTAATTGTACCTGCTTATCTTTCTTGAATAAACTTTCAAATCCAAAAGCTAATCACGCTGGCCTCTTCTTTCATTTTTTTCAAAGTCACTCCACCAAAGCTATCCTCTTTTGTCACCAGCAAACCAGTTTGTGCAACAACTCATAAGGTGGCTCCTACCTGTTTGGTTTAGCCTTCTTAACCTTGATAATGGTTACATGGATTGATAGGAGCAGGACTACAACTTCCACAATGTATTGCCATTGTAAGTAGCTCATAACTGCCCCTTATTTTACTTCATGTTTTGCTGTCCTAAAATTTTCTCTGGTTTTATGAACTTTTAAGTGAAAAGTAAAATATTTAAAATAAAATTTGATGCTGGTCAGTCTTTGGCTTTGTCTCCACTCTCGCATTATTTTTGGCTTTGTCTCTGTCCAAAATCCGTAGTAAAAAACAAAAAGGTTTCAAACAGCCACTCACAAGAAACTACTTAACGTATGAAAAGTTTATTACAACTGAACACGTTTTCGTCACTCTACTAGAGTAACTTATTCAGAAATAAAACAACTACAATGGTGCAATTAATTTTAAAAGAGGCCGCCTTGAAGTACATGTGATAGCGCTGGCCAACCAGTGTTCAACATTTGATGAAAAAAACACAAGTTCTAAGAGGCAACGTGAGATTTAGTGACTAGTTTAGATATTTAAAATGATCAATTACATAGACATGTATACCACCAAATAAAAACACAATGTCAACCAAATTCCATCCCATTTAAAAAGGTCCGTTTTTTGGAAACACAAATAACTGTGCATGAAAAGTTGTGCAGTTATCCACAGACGATTTAATAATAACTTGGTACATGAAGACTATAAAAACTATAGTTGTAAATACTTTAAAACTCACCAGTAAATGTTTTGAGGTTCAAAGTGTTAGCATCATCTTTAGGGAGACTTTTTATCAAATACAACTCTTGAGTTTCAATAAACAGGCTATATTACAGTTGTCATTAAGGCCAGGATGAGAAAATGCATTTAGTGCCAATTGCCATTCAAGTTCTCGACACTCCAACAATAATGAAGTGGGCCCTCCCCTAATATCTTGTACCAGTTGGTCTATTGCTTGAAAATGAAAAGAATGACTTACTATCAAGTTAATATGTTTAACAAGAGCATTGTCACTTTTGTTTTTAGAAATCGCATATATGTGTTCATATATTCTCTCACAGAATTTGCAATCCGTTTTTCCTACGTAAAACGCTGAACAATTTTTACAACCTGCCAAATAAATAATACTTTTAGAGTTACAGTTAAGTTTATGCGAGATGTGATATTTTTTATCCTCAATTTCAAAGGCACTACCTGTTTTTATATGTTTACACATATTACAAGCCCCACAAATGAAAGAACCATGTAACCTCGTGTTAATTCTAGATTTTTTTTAGCTTCTAGTAAACTTTTCAAATTAGCTGCCCTTTTATAAACAATTACTGGACGGGGGCCAATTCTCTCCATTAGCAAAGTATTATTTATTTGGTAAGTTGTAAAAATTGTTCAGCGTTTTACGTGGGAAAAACTATTTGGTAGTATACATGTCTATGTAATCGATAATTTTAAATACCTAAACTATTCACTAAATCTCGCGTTGCCTCTTAGAGCTTGTGTTTTTTCATCAAATGTTGAACACTGGTTGGCCAGTGCTATCACATTTACTTCAAGGCGGCCTCTTTTAAAATGAATTGCAACATTGTAGTTGTTTTATTTCTGAAGAAGTTTCTCTAGTAGAGTGACGAAAACATGTTCAATTGTAATAAACTTTTCATACGTTAAGTAGTTTCTTGCGAGTGGCTGTTTGAAACCTTTTTGTTTTTTACTACGTTTGTTATTTGAGTCTTTATCATTTGTCTGTCCAAAATTCTGCATCTTCAGTAAGAAAACAAAAAAGTTAAGAGATGAAATCAATTCTTACTAAAGACAGATGGGGACTTCTACATATGGAGTAAGTTAATCCCCAACCTGTATTAATTCTTTAATGACAGTCCCCACTCCTAAATCAGATAAATGGACCATTACTTTTTTTTTTACGAGCACAGCAGAATATCGTGTACATTTGGGTTTGGGTTACTTTGACTCAAAGTTTAACACTGTATACAGGAGTACTGACTGGATGGGGGAAGCAGGGTTTGTTGCTGCATGCAGGGTAGCCTGTTGGAAATTGTTACAGCATATAGTTATAGTTTATTTTCTTTTCCTTAAAATTACTCTTCATATAATCATATAGCTTTCGTTGGACTGTGCTGCTGTTGTTGTAGCTGCCACTTGCCATTTCAGTATCTGACTCCGATCTCCCACTGAGTCCTTGTCTAGATTATAAACCGAAATACATATATATATATATATATATATATATATATATATATTCACACATATATAACAAAGAACCCCTTTGCAATTTGTCTTGCCAAGAATGCCGCTGTTGAGTACCAAAGTGAAGTCAAGTCTGTCTGACCAAGTCTCCTGCTTTGACTTGCTTTAAATGACTTATTTATTTTTTGTAATATTAAATAATAACAGAACACTGAATAAGCAGTGTCATTTGAGTGTGTAACTCTGTAGACAGTCAGGAAAGAGTTACATTTAAGCAGACAGGCAATCCACTAATCACTGGCCGATCCACAGTCCACAGTCATGCTGTGGCTGAGTTTCCATTCACAGACTTTAAATGTAATTACTACAAAAATATTTTGTTTTGGTTTATAAATAATATTCCAGGTCTACAGACTGGAGCATTTACTTCACACTAAGGCCAGAGAAACAAAATGAAATTCCATTAATAATAGTTTTTCTTTTTTTTTTAAATTCCAGCTCCAGGGACCACGATCTCAAAGGGGGGGGGGGCACACAGTTTAATTTGAGGGGCATATGCCCCCTGTTCTCCCCTGTAGTTCTACCACTGCTAATTAGTATATGGGAGTAGGTAGGTAGTATGAAATGGAGCAAGATCATGCAAGGAGTCTTGTGCAATCTAGTTGCACTGTACTACAGGGTTATTAACCTGAATGGGCTTTATATAGCATTCTGTGTAATACAATGCATTGTGTGGGAGTATTAGGGTTTTATACACAGGACTTATAATGTTACGCAATAACATTTAGTAAGGGAAAGTAATTACTTATTGAATGGTTAATATAAAAGCTGTGTGGTATTTCTGAAACTAAATTAAATAAATCTGTTGTTTCACTGTTATTCTTAACTATCAAGACATGTCTACTTACCTGTGAGACCTTCATCTTCCAGTTCCTTTGTATCTAAACATAAAGTCAAAACAATATTACTAACAGATACTTAGAATGTTTGCAACATTTTCTCTTGCAATTTACCTTATATCAGGAATCATTTATTCATCTCTATCCAGCTAAGTCAGGAAGACATTATTGGTTTATCTGTTATGGATAAAACATGATTTGCCCTGACAGCCAGAAGTATGGATACATATATTTGAAAATATTTTTGGAAATACTTAAACTGCATCTTTACTGCATTTACATCTTAAGTAGAAAATGATGGTAGTAGGTCTTATTTGGAAAGAAAGGAATAAGGACCTTTGACCTGAGGTGTACAGCAGAATCAGCAGTTTCTTGTTTTCACAGTTTTTATGTGTGTGTGTGGGGGGCAATATACTACCCAGCTATGGAAAAAATAACACTTTAATTTAAACTCTTTGCTACTCGTCAGGTAGGAGTTCCAATGACAAAAACAACCAAACATAACAATCAAGGTACTTCCACAGTGTTATAACACTGGTAACTCAGTAAATTGCACTGTCGTTGAAATCAAGTGATGGTTTGCAGCAAAAATCTTATTAAATAAAGAACTCCATTTCAACTGTTATTCTGTTTATACAACAATGCAAAAAAAATCATTAAAATGTCCTCCAGATGTTACTGTATCTTTTCTAACTGATTAGCTGTGGGATATTTGCAGACTGGAAAATATATTATTCTGGGTTTGAAGGGTTTAGGCTTCTAGGTGGTGAGACATTTCCTGTGGTATATTTGATTAGGGATATGTTTGAGCTTCGATAACCATGTACAGGAGGAAAGCAGTGCCAATGGACCATAAGACACTTTGAGACAGATGCCCAATGGGCACGTCAGTGCCAGTGAAGTGCAGTATATAATGGGTAATGCCTTTATTAATCTGATGTTGGACCATTACCCCTTTCACAGTGCCCAGAGAAGGTTACTTTAATCACATACTAGAGCATAAGTGTGACTACAACAGCATGCACGATTTATGCCATGCTGTAGTACTTTTCTACATACTGTAGCTATATAAGAATGTAGTGTACACCAAGCATAACAGACATTACTTCCACTGCCCCATGCACTGGGTTACTGAAGCTGTAAGCATAGTGCTGCATGGTTCTCTGTGTTGGCATTCTTTGTGCTGTTATTAAATTTACAACAGCCATATGTCTCTACATTTACATTAATTCACTTACACTTCAGCTATGAGCCCCCAACTAAATGTACCACAGGAAAATGTCTCACTGCCTAGCAGCTCGAACTCCCATCCCAACCAAATTTACTGCAGGGAAATGTTTCACCATCTAGCAGCCTGAACCCTATCCCAACCAAATGTATCACATGGAAATGTCTCACTGCTTAGCAGCCTGAACCCTGTCCCAACCAAATGTACTGCAGGGAAATGTCTGATAGCCTAGCAGCCTGAGCTTCCATCATATTTCTGTTATTATCTGAATATATAGTTGTTTCATAAGTTGCAGATCAAACCATTAAAAATTACCACCAGTAAGAGAATAGATTTGCCTACTGAAAGTTAGGCTTATAGGTTTGGAGGGTTTTTTTTTTAAGTATTGTTACTCTCACTTTTCAATATACCCATCTTATGAGTCTATTATATACAACAAAAATCCTGCTTGAGAGACAGATTTGCAAACTTTGTGAGTAATCAACTCTCAAGATAGTGTAGGGAAAACGCAACTTCCCAGTATGTGAATGAAACACACACAGACATGGCACTCTGAATATGTTGGACTTAAACATTGAAGACTGAGAAACTGTTAAAAAATGTTTGAAAATTTTGTACTAAATCATATGGCTAGCAGGTATGAATAATTGTGGAACTACCACATGAATGACAGCATTGTCATTGCATAGGTCCACCCCAGATAGCAATTTCATAGTCACTGTGTGAAATCATCTTTTGGGACAGAATTACAGAATAGCAGTAGCAGAGTTTTTAACATTTTTTGTCTTCTTGAGCAATATTGGTACCAAGTGTTACCAAATGACCAGGTTGTGGGCATTTGGGCAGAAGTCAATACTGAACAAATGAACTCATGCAAATATACTATAAATGCTTTCTTTATTCCATTATTGTCATCTGAGTTGGGAACTCATATCTCCAGTTCTTTAAAGAAAAAGGTTTTACAATGGTTCAACAAGGTGAGTGCAAAGCATTCAGGAAATGGGAAGTACAGTGGATGTACAAGAGACGGCACTAAGTAAGACTTTATATAGAAGTAAGAACACAAAGGACTAGTTGTATCATGTCAGGGATTGATACAAGAAGCATGGACACTCCTCCCGTGTCACTGTAAACAGCCCTTGGGTGGGCTGTGAAGATTTTCATTTCATTAAACACACACACACACACACACACACACACACACACACACACACACACACACACACACACACACACACACACAAAGAGGTGGCTTTCATTATTGGAGAGACTGATGCTGACAGTTTGGTGTCTGTTATCCTTGATTCTGGGAGTTTATTAACGCTCTTAGTGAATAGGCAGCCCTCCAGCAGTTTTGTACTACAGTCTTTATACTACAGTGGCAGAACAAAATATCCTTTCAACTCTATTGTTTATTGTAACACACTATGCTCCTTATAGTATATTTACTTTTTGCTCCTTTCTGGTCCTTGAAACTGTACCTTATTAACTTTTTGACTTTATACTGTACTTTATTAACATGTGTATTGTATTTCTTGTATTTGCTGTACTAATCTTTATGGAGCTTTTCTCCCAGGGCCTCTGCTGAAAATGGGATCCATGCCAAGTCGGACTTTCCATTAAACAAATGTAAAATAAATAAATAAATAATGCTGCAGAATAGAAGTGGGTTTTGAACTTGTGATTAGAATCTAAAGTATATGGACAGAGTTTTTCAACATATGTTTCTATCATAATATAGAGCTCTACAAGGAAACACGTGTTCAGTAAAATCTGTTAGTGATACTCTCAGAAAAATTTGTGAATTTTATTAAAATGGACAACATTTTTTTGAATATTCCAATATTGTGTAAAATGTTTAATTTCAACACATTTTGACATTTTTCCTTGTTACTTGAACTATATATATTGTTTACTACTGCTTAAATTAAACATGGCTAAGAGAAAAACACCTACATGCTTATTTGAATAGAAGTGCAGAAATGCCGGATGGAGCACATGGAAATGCAAATGAGTCAGAAAATGGCAGCCACAAAATTATTTTGCAGTTTTTTTGAACTTTAGATAAAATATTGTTTTGTAGTTTCTTTTAGCTGTCTCATACTTTAAAGTTAGCTGCATGGTTTCAGTAATATTTTAAATCCAGTTTAAGTGTACAGATCTTGTGCTGGACAGTTAACATGCACAATTTCTAGTAGGCCCCTTGTTTGTTCAGAACCTTTCTTACATTTTTGTAACTCTCTGAATTCATTTGTACTGATACTTCTGTTCTGTATGGTCATGTTAGTATCACAGTTCTGCTATTACGTATCTAATAGTCATCGCTATACTTGCTACACACCTGGGTTCAGGCTGCAAGGTGCTGAGGTACAGTACATTTAGTTGAGGATAAATGGCTGAAGTAACATTCACCTGCAGTGACATCTGGCTGTTGCAAATTCACTGCAGGCACAGAAAGACACACAGTGCCATGCCCATGGCTTGAATAACAAAGTGCATGGGGACTGGGTAAGTAATATGTGCTGTGTTTCGTGTACAGTACATCGTTATGCAACTACAACATGTCGAAGTGTGGTGCAGCACGGAGGAAAATCTGTGTACTACTGTAGTACACTTATGCTCTAGTCTGTGTTTTTGACGTTATTCCCTAGCCAGTGCAAATTGGGTAATGGTCCACACACACACCATTAATAAAGGCGCTGGCCACTGTACAGTGCATTTTCTCTGCCATTGACATTCCCACTGGACATCCTGCAGCTGCCTGCCATACTTTCTGTTATCTTTAGGTGCCTTGGAGCCAAGGTCATTATTTTCCCCTGTGAACATGGTGCTGTATTCTTCTCTATACTTGCACTGAATTTGTGACAGTGATATATCTCTGCAGCAGAATTTCACATCAGTAATGTGTTCCCAGCCTGTTGTACTATAGGGAAATGTCTCACCACCTAGGAGCCTTAAGCATATCACAGGTGTCATTTTTATTTACTGCAGAAATCTAATTTATAGATTCATAGATATTCCAAAGCTATTCAGTCATATGACAATTTATGCCTTGCCAGTACCCACAATACATCTTTGAGTAACAGTCATGTGAAAGGTGGCCCTGCCATTGCCACACCTACTTTCTCCAGCACCATGTCAGTCAACACGTAGTAAGTTTATGGATACCCATAAAGTCATCTACGTTATGTTTAAAGGAAGATAGTGAGTCACACCGCTTAACATGCAAGGAAAGGTTATCTATATGTTTGGGAAGTGGTGAGTTATAAATCTGTCCCTTCATTGTGTTTTATTTATCTGTCGGTGAAGATTTAGGTTACTCATTCCAGTTTTGGTGGAGCCATTGGACTTGCAGAGATAGAGGAGGTCCAGGACATCTGGGTCTTAAATTACATGGCAAGCAAGACAGTGATCTCTCCCTCAAAAGTCTGTAAGAAATCAAATAAAGGGATAATGCTTCCTGCCTTTCTTAATAGCTCAGGGACATTAGGCAATAATTGAGAGAGAGAGAAAGAGTAAGACAGAGAAAGAGAAAGAGAGAAAATATTGTCAACCAAAGTCCCTAGGTCTATTTTCCTTTTTAGTTGTGTGCTGCCTACACAGTATGGTAAGTAGATGGGTTTCTACCACAAGTGATGATACTATACCACATAACATTTAGTATGAGCCAATTTTTAGTACACCAATAGTTTATTACAGAGAGTTCATTTTAGAGGATTTGGGTGTCATAGGGTAATTTAACAACACCCAGTTTGGAGTGTACTGCATACTTTGTTAGCCAGAGGTCTTGGTTCTCTTCTTGGAGATCTGAGAAGTAAAAGTAATTACTAAAAAAGAAAAGTATTGGCACTGTGCCCTGGGGTCACTTTTTTTTTACACTTTGTGATGAGGCACCTGTAACACACACTTTGTAGGCTCTGTCTTTTAGCCAGTTTGCTATATGTATTACCATATATGAAAGAACTTTAGCTTCTGTATGATGCTATCATGAGAAATGGTGTCAAATACACTGTGTGTACAGCATGAAGGCCATCTTCAGCCTTTGTAACGTTTTAAAAGAAGTATACCAGACTTAATGGGCAGGATAGGCTTCCTATTCACATTAAGTAGAGCCCTTCAATGGCCCTCTTCAAAAGGAATTTGGATTAATGGATGGGGAATCACAAATTCACACCTGGGGTAGTACCTATGTCCTTTATGGGCAGGGGCAATCTATAAGATACTCAAAGCACAGGTACAAATCCATGCCATCCTCTTGTCCCTAGGAGCAATATATTGGGTAAAATCACTTTATATTGGCTAGGCTTGTAAGGGTCTTTAAGCCTTTAGCCTAATAATCTCCTATGAACATATGAACCTATGATTTATTCCATGACAAAGCCAAACTGTTGGGGGTCAAGTCTAATAAGAATCTTGATATTGTAGTTTATGAGGTCAGTTAGAATGCATTCCATGTCTTTGCAGATGAGGTTTTAGGGTTGAAAGATTTGTAATTACCTTGGTCAACTGCAGGGCCACTCTTATGGAGGGGCATCACTACTGCGGTGTGCCCTCATCAGCAATAAAAACAAGGAGCTAAAATTAGGTTAAATATTTTAAGGACCAATTCTGCAAGAGTATGTAATACACAATTAATTAAGCAACCAGTTATATTGCCAGGTCCCATGGAGAAAAATTTTTGGATTTGGATAGCGCTTTCATTAAGATGATTTGTAGAGATAATTGGGAAGTTAGGAATTCATGTACTTCAGGGTTTTGGATAGAAGTTTCATGGTGAATCTGGCATTCATTTTTTACAAGCATATTGGTAATATCTACTTGGTCAGAATATGAGGTATCATTATGAATAAATTCAGAGCAAAGTAGGGCATCACTTCTTAGTTTTGTAACATAAGTAGAGAAGGATTTATAATTGTCTTTGGATTCAGAGGCCAGCTTTCTTTCATTCACTCAATTAATTGACTTGACGGTATTTTTCATTTTTTTTGTTTATCAGTGCTACCCCTCACCCCACCCCCACAGCTGACCAGCAGCCTCCACCTGTGTGTTTCCTCATTCATACAGTTCATCAGGATCTCCACACTACCCCTTAGACTTACTCCAATCCATGCTTATGGCCAATGAGGAAATCTAGGCATCCCAGTGCAGCATAATATTGCTGCTGGGGGGGGGCGTCTACTTTTTAACTTTAACTTCTATGTGCATGCTACAGTAATACCCTGTGGGTAGAGCTTGCAGTGAGTGACAGCATTCAAACCACTCCTCACATGTGCAAGGAGCTGACATTTGTAGACCAACCCTCAGACCCCCAGAAGCACTTCAGGATGGTTTTCATCTGATGGGGGCACCCTATCACTTTTTGTGCCTCATGCATGTAGTCCTCCCTCCTTCCCTCCCAGGAGAGGCAAGCCAGTCCTCCCTGACAATGCCTCAAATGTCCAAGCTACTAATCAAACTCTCAAACCTGGATAGCCTGCTTTCAAATAAGAGCTTTATCTCGTCAAGTCAATGGCACTGGCATTTTCAGGTTTTGTGAAATTTTTTGATATTTTCCTTGAGAAGATCACCTTGGATCTGTTATAGAATTTAAGGAGTTTCTTTTTTGCTGTAGAGTTTATTTATGCTAGTGGACCACCAGGGTTGTTTATTTTTGTATTTCCTGTAATATTATTAATAATTAATTAAAAATAATTAATTAGGGACTGCTATCATTATACATTTGTAAATGGGTATAGAGTTCATTTGTGAAGCTTGCTGCTGTATCAAAGTCAGGGGTGGTACACTCATAAGTGAATTTTGATGTTCATCATAGAGCAGGTAGAGGTTTGTACTTTTGTAGTCTTGAAATTCAGTGGGGTTTACAGTAAAAGCTTTTGGGATTTTAAAAGAGAAGCTCAAGTTTGTGGTCAGAACTTCAGTGGGGAAGGTAATACTAGTGCAAGAGGTGGAAATATTTGTAAGAATCAGGTCAAGAACGTCCTGTCCTTCAGTAGGGTTTTTTACCAGATGCAAAATGAAGTTTTTATTTGTTAAGTCTTGGAATTCTGAGGCAACAATATTTAACAATGTGAAAGTTGTGAGCCAGTGATTGATTATTATAACCTCATAAATTTGGTAGTTTCAGAATTTTAACCTGAAGGTTTCAATGTACCCAGATAATTCTAGACTATTCATGAACAGGAGCAATTTATGCTTCAGATCATGGGATCATGGATGCTGAAGGGCTCTTTTCATTAATAATTATTTGGCCATCAGTGTGGCACATTGTCTATTTGTCAGTAGCCTTTTAGGAACACTTTCTTTCACAGGTTAAAATATCTGCCCTTGCCTCTAGAACAAAGGCCATGACCCCATAAGAGGGACCAGAATTCAAACCACTATTCTTGGTGTGTCATAAAGATTTTTGTTATGTAGTCTAACTCCTTCTCTCAACAGTTTGCTACAAGCACCAACATAAAGGGGTCTGCAATGTTGATTGCTAAGTATGCTGATTACCAAGTGTGTGAATACTTTTATGTGTATGCTTTTCTGGCTAGAGTGTAAACATTTGCATGGCAGTTCCAAGAGTTTAGCTTAACCATAGGTACCTTGAAATTCTCCTCGCTTTCATCAGGATTCACCATGATCACAGATCAAGCTGTCTACATTAGCCGAGGATGATTGGGTCTACTTCATATGACCTAAATTTAATCTGACTGAAATTCATTTGACTGAGACCAAAACACTGACAGTTAAAAATACTGAAAACTCATTTGACTGAAACTCATAACACTGACACATTAAAGTAAAAGGTATATTCCCTTTTCCCCACTGTAGTGTGATCCTGGAGTTAGTATATATAGTTAGGAGGGTGTGGGGGTGTGGGCAGCTTAGCCCCCCCACATACTTTACACATTTTAAACCATACATATGGATATTTATAAATGCAATGAATAACTCTTTGCAGAAAACAGTATTTACCTAAACTATGTGGTGGGCTGTGCCCCCCACACACCCCAACTATATATACTAACTCCAGGATCACACTACAGTGGGGATAAGGGCATATACCTTTTACTTTAATGTGTCAGTGTTATGAGTTTTCAGTATTTTGAACTGTCAGTGTTTTGGTCTCAGTCAAATGAATTTCAGTCAAATGAAATTTAGGTCATATGAAGTAGACCCGAGGATGACTATATGAGTCACTAACGGTGATATAAGAGGGGATCAAGACCAGGAGATCAAGGCAGCACAGGTTTAGAAATGAGAAAGTACTGATCTTTGTATACAGATCGATATGTGAAGATAATTATTTAAATGGGCAGTTCGACAGTGGAAACAAAGACAGCTGATGTTTTTAAATCAGTTTGGCAGTCTTGGAGCACTATAATGGCACTTGGGAGGCAGGTGCCGTGCTGAGATAGGCAGATGGACAAACTATCTAGACTAAGATGTTTCTTCTGCTGGCTATTTCATGTTATGCCAATTGCTAACATATTCTTTTAGCTGAACCACATATTTCTATGCTTGCTTATGGAAAGATGAATAATAAACATAAATTACACTCAAAAATAACAGGGTAAACGCAGGATATTGAATCCACCTTTTCTTTAGGTGGTTGTCTTTAAATCAAATAGGTTGCTATTGCATACCTAGAAAGTACAGTTGTGTACACTTACCATAAATGTAGATGTTCGAGTGTATTCACTGTTGCAGTCATTACATTTGGTTATCTGCCTGCAGGTAGCCCTCAGCCGGCCTGAATACCAGAGTCTTGGATTCCTGCATCGGATGCTGTCTCTCCTTCCATGGCGTCAGGTCGTCAGGGGTATAAAACATGCAGCCGACGTCATTACATCAATTTTTCTTGCCCCAGATGTCAGGTACCCCCAAAATGGGAAGCAATTATATGTTATGTTACACCTCCAACAAAAAGCAAATACACCAGAAAGCTCAAATACACTGAGCAAGAAGGAAAGGTAGAGCCAAGAGAAGTCAGGGGGCTGCAGGGAGGGTAACCAGGACTGCAACAGTGAATACACTCGAGCATCTACATTTATAGTAAGTGTACACAACTGTACTATGTCCTTCATGTTTCACTGTTGCAGTCATTACATTTTGGTTGATTCCCAAAGCTAAGGAAGGGAGGAGGAAGTTAGAGAGCATTAGGACCAACTATTAAGCCCTGCAACACTGCAGTGGCAAAACCAGCTCTGGATTTAGAAAAAATAGGCATATGGTAATGCTTGGTGAAGGTATGAACAGAGGTCCAGGTAGCAGCTTCTAGGATGTCCCTGGTAGGGACCCCACTGAGAAAGGCTGTAGAGGTAGATGCAGCCCTGGTGGAATGTGATCTTATACCCTGTGTGGTAGGTTTTCCATGGTGCTTATAGCAGAAATGAATGCAATGGGATATCCACTTAGAAATGGTTTGCTTTTAAATGGCCTTCCCCTCGGCCCCTGAAACAAAGCCAACTAGCAGCTGTTCAGATTTTTTGAGAGGCTTAGTCCTGTCAAATAAAAGTTGTCTGTGCATGTCAAAAGAGTGCAGAATTCATTCTCCTTTGTTTTGTGGATTAGGGAAAAAGGTAGGCAAATGAATGGACTGATTTAGGGCCACACTAGACACCACCTTGGGCATAAAGGAAGGATTGGTCCTGAGGGAAACCCTGTCTGCATGGAAGATAATGAAGGGTTCCACTGCCATGAGGGCATGTAATTCAGGCACTCTTCTTGCTGAAGTGATGGCTAGAAGGAAGGCTGTTTTCCAAGAAAGTAATTTCAACTCTGCAGTAGCAGCTGGTTCAAATGGAGGGAGAGTGAGCTTTTCCAATACAAAGTTAAGGTCCCAGGCTGGTGTAGGGGCTCGCCTGGAGGGGGGGTCTTAACATTTTAGCCCCTCTGAGGAATTGCTTTAACAGAGGATGAGAGAAGAGGGGAGGTTCAGTATTATAATGTGCTGAAATTGCAGAGGCATGAATTTTAATTGACGAGAAGGATAGGCCCTTGTGGAGCATTTCTGTTAAGTACTGAAGAATATGAGGTAAACTGGGCACCGTAGTGCCCACACCCTGGGTCTGGCTCCAGGAACAGTATCTTTTCCACTTTTCAGCATAGGATTTTCTAGTACTAGGTCTCCTTGCTTCCAGAATGACCTATAGCACCTGCTTACTGAGGGATGCTATTGAAGAGCTCAAGGAATTAGTCAGGCTGCAAGGTTCAGGGTTTGAAGCTGAGGGTGCAGAATCTAGCCTGCCTGCTGGGACAACAGGGAAGGTGTCTGAGGTAGATGCCATGGATTCAGCAGTATCATGCTTCACAAGAGGGGGTACCAGTGCTGGTGGTGCCAGTCTGGTGCAACAAGAATTGTCCTTGGTTTGTCCTGTTTGATCTTTAGCAGAACCTTCGAGAGGATAGGTAGAGGGGGAAAGGCATAAACCAAGAGGCTTTCCCAGGTAAAGGACAGGTCATCCACTTTCCAAGCTTGACTGTGGGGAGTCCTTGTGCAGAATTTGTCCAATTGGTAGTTCTGGGGGGAGGCAAACAGGTCTATCTCTGGAGTCCCCCATTTGTTCCTCAAGAGGTTGAATATTTTTGGTTCCAGTTTCCATTTGTATGGGTCCATGAGATTTCCGCTTAGGTCGTGTGCCAGTGAATTTAGCTTGCCTGGCAGGAATTCAGCTTGTAGGTGCACTTGGTAGCTCAAGGCTGTGTTCCACAGAGCCATGGCTAGTCTGCAGAGAGGGCATGAGTGGGTTCCCCCCTGCTTGTTTATGTACTACATAACTGTGGTGTTGTCTGCCTTTACCAATAATTGTCCTGGAAGGATGTGGTCCTTGAAGGCTGTCAGGGAATTCTGTACAGCTAACATTTCTTTTTGGTTGATATGCAGGTGCATCTGACTTGGGTTTCATTTGCCCTGAATGCACCGCCCTGCCAAGTGAGCCCCCCATGTATAGTTTGATATGTCTGTAGTCAGGGTTTTTGTGGCGGGGGTAGATTGAAAGGGAGCCCCTTGTTGAGGTGGCAGGCCTCTGCCCACCAAAGGAACTCTGTCGTTATACAAGGAATGATAGGAATAATTGACTCCAGGTCCTGAGAATGCAGTACGAATGAAAATCTTTATGAGGTATTAGCTTTCCACAGGTAAGACAATTGTTAACTTTTACTGACGTCATTTAAGAGCAAGAAAAAGGATCCCCGATGGGGTACTTAGCTTTTTTCGAAGACTTCGGTTCTGAAACTCGAAAACAAAAATTTCAGGAGTCAGCCGACCGGTACTTGCAAACTGCTTCTGCTTTGGGCACTGCATGGCAAGAAAGACTGATGTAATGGTGTCGGCTGCATGTTTTATACCCCTGATGACCTGACATCTTGGAAGAAGAGACAGCATCCGATGCAGGGATCCAGGAGTCTGGTATTCAGGCTGGCTGAGGGCTACCTGCAGGCAGATAACCAAATGTAATGACTGCAACAGTGAAACTTGAATAACATCTACAATTCTATCCTTATTAAGGAGTAAATGAAAGTATACGGGGCTGCTAATTGAGTTGGTAGTTGTGAGATATTCACTTCTTAGTAATGTATTTTGCTACTAGTAATAAAAATGCTTTTAAGATTCTATCTGAGCTGTGACACAATGTGCATTTTTCTATCATTTGCATACTCAGAATGTAGCTAAATAATTTATTATTATTATTATTATTATTACTAATTATTATTATCATCATTATTATTAGTAGTGGTATCATCAAATAAAAACAAATGTGCCAGTTGTATAAAGTAATCATCAACAGATGGCAATAAGATTCATTTTTATTATAGCACTTTTATAAATTGGAATAAAACCAAATGCATGGACTAGATTATTTCAGACTATTACTGCTCATGCAAATATAATCACTTTAATACAATTACTATTTGTGCAGATATAATTAGTGTAATATAACTACTGTTCATCCAGATATAATTACTTTTTTATTTTCTTAGTAGTATGTGGTAGCAGTGACGAGTACTTTTATTAATCTCTGGTACAATGGTAGAACAGAAAGACCGACTTCCCAGTTTGATGGCTGAGTGGTCTTACCCAAAGTCTAGTAGAACATAACTAAATACATTTGGAAAACAGAAACGCAAACAAGACAGAAGTTAAATTTCAGGGCAAGTGGCATATTCTAAAGTATGATATTTGCATCCAAGAGCTAAAATGTCATAAGTTCAAATGTATTTTGTGCTTGTTCCACAAATACAGTACAATAAAAATGCTCATCACAATAAATAAACAATAAATAAATACATAAATAAAATTGTAGAAAATTCCAGTCAAATTAAAAATAAAGAACGCTTTGTAGTCAGGTAAATTGAGGTAAAGACAAAAATTACTATAGTTTAGTAACTGTCTAACTCAAAAGGTGATGCCCCTTAAAATGTATAAGAATTTTTAATAGCGGTAACATTATAGCTAGGCGTCTGTAGTTAGAGGTAATTAGAAGATCTGTCTTCATGCAGGGGAATGAAAAGGATTCTTTACAGAGTTTAGGGACACTGTTTTCTCTGACTGCAATTTATCAAAATGGATATAGGGTATGCTACTTCATCTTCAACAGTTCTGATGCATTCTGGAGGAAGACTGTCCACAACTAAAGTAGTAGATTTCAGTCTATGGAGGTGATTTTTATGATGGAAATAGGCACTGGGTTGGAGGCGAAGGCATTTTCTTTGCTGGTCATTTTAACTGAAATAAACAAGTTAAGGTTGCTTTTATAATTCAGAAGTCATTGACTGAATGAAATGATTGTTAAATTGAGTTACTATATTTTTTTTTATTGGGGGGGTACATGGCATAGGTTCTGTAGATTTACCTGATTTAGGAGGTGAGTTACTGAAGAGTATGGGATTTGTTTGATGTTTTTTCACTAATTTGGTTCAGAAGGATTTTTTGTAATGTCTCATATGATCTTTTACTTGTTTTATTTCTCTAAGTTATTATAGGTCTGAAGTTGATCTATTTTGTAGCCATATTTTCCAAACCTTATCTCTTGCTTTTATAAGTTTTTTGAGTATTCCAGGATAACATGGAGTAGGGTTTGTTCTAACTCTTTTTGCTCTAATATCTAATAGGGTCAAGTCTGCTGAGTATTTTTAAGAAAACTTTGTTAAATTCAGATATGTCATCATCTAGTGGTAAGCATTTAAGTATACTTTAGTTATCATGGTACGGTTCCCATTTGGAATTTGGGTAAGCTATGTGCATCTTTGTGCTGGTGAGTCAGTATGGTTTGGGTGTGGTGTGTTATTAAGTAGATTGGGAGATGGTCACTTAAAGAGTATAGAAGAGTGACAAAAGATCTGTGTTGTTTGGCTAGGATGTGAGATGTGAGATGTATATGTATATATATATATATATATATATATATATATATATATATATATATATATATATACACAAAATTATAATTGATTAGGAGATAATCTTCAATTTCATATTAAACTATTCCTTAAATTATTTAAATTCACTATGCACAACGAAATGTTATTAATTACTGCTCTTCTATTGTTATTAATGGTTAATATTAAAGTAAGAGTATTATGATCAGCAAAAGAAATGGACCTACTTTAACAGAATCAATTTTTGTACTCAAAATACTGAAATAAGTTTTTTGAGTGAAAAGGGCATATGCATAGTGAGTAAAGACCAAGGATTCTAGATCTGCAAAATCATTTCAATCTCTTAGATTCAGTAGCAGTATGTACTTTTTCAGAACCTTGGATAAAGCTAACAGTCAGAGGCTTGTATTAGAACAGGAATTTTCTTTTATTCGAAATACAGCTAAAACCACCCACCAAGTCAATATATATTTTAGGTTATTAGATAAAAAATAATGCAGTTTGTGAATTTAGCTCAAACTTCTTGCATGCAGTACATATTACCAAGGGTAAAGAGTTTATTTTGATATTCAGTTATTACCATTCCAAATGTTTCCATGGCGCCATTGTATTAAAATATAATTTTGAGCATGATAGTATTATTTCTAAATATTAATATGGTCCCCCTCCTTTTCTTTTAATGAAGAATTTTCTAAAATTACATAATTCTTTTAAGCAAATATCTGTGTATCAGTTTCTAATCAATGAGATTCCTGTAGAAATATAATAGCTACATTACTGAGTGTAAAATATTTGATCAAATATTCCCTTTAACAATCATTGTTTAGGCCATTTTTATACAATGCAGCGATTTCTGTTTTTAAATATCAATCATGTAATAGAATGTGATAAATATATTTATTGCAATAAACAGGCCTCTAAAGCTGAATACAAAATCTCCAAGACAGGATTAGAGATGTCATGTTCAGTAGGCTAGGAGGACTAATCTTAGTTGGACATAAATGGGTATGGGGGGTGGTTTCTTGTCATCAAATTTTGAAGATGTAGGTAGCCTCTTAAAGTTGTGCTTATGAGGTCTCTTATGCTCCTAAACTGGAGTATCTTTGTTGCAAAATCTCTGAGGAAGAAGAAGCATATTACCTCCAAAATCTATAATTATGCCTCCAGAACAGGATAACTTATTTGTAAGATGAAATTGATTGCAATTCAAAGTGAAAGCAAACAATATACACAAGATCAGTGCCAGAAGCTGCAATCTGATTTTGCTAATGCTGGAGTTCAAGGAAAAGAAAAAAAATGCATTTTCAGGATGTGTAATTAATATGCAGAAGACTGGGGTAGCATTCACGTATAAACAAGGAGCCATCCGTCTGTAAAACTAGGTGAGTTGCTATATTCCTTCCTTGGTGATAGTGACTCATGAAAGCAGTTTGATTTCATGTTTCTGTCTTCTGTGCTTCTCTGTCATTTCATCCACACATTTTCTTTTGTCTTTCACTACAGGATATCTGCTAAGACCCATTTAAATGAAAATAGGGTTACTGAGGGAACAGCCCATACTGCACTAGCTGACTTGATGGCAGAGTGACAAGATGTTTATCTCCTCTGCTCAGTATAAGGACCCCTAGTGATCTCTCTTTTGGAATACCAACCATAGGAAAGATCAACTGCCAAAGGGTATGTATCTTTTCTTGAAGAAATGCATCGGTTCAGATGCTACAGTAACTGCCTGATGAAGACAGAGGGAGATCATCTGCAGACTTTGCATTGTATCTGGGGCGTGGGTTTGCAAAACAGACAGACATACTAAATAGCAGCACACATATTAACATAATGTAAGTACCATTGTAACTGCACACTGTCTACAGTGGAGTCACACATAGTAAGCATCAGTACCAGACAGCATTGTGATGGCATCATCTTCCCCTTTTGAAGACCAACTCTGCAGTAGCTTAGCAGCTGGGAAGCCTTTCTTTCTGGGGACAGGGTCCCACTCATTAAAAGTTCACACTGGGGTTGCATCGAATGACACTGTGAAATTGGAAATGATAGGTCACCTGAAGTCCAGAGAATTCTGCTGGGTGGGGAAAAAAACTCCCCACTTTGACCATTAAGGTTTTATTTCTGATCCTTCTTAATAGAGAGTATTCAGCAAATATTAATGTGACAAGGAAATGCTTTCGTTAAAAACTGCAAATGTTCTTAAAACCATTCTTTATAGAACACAAAATCCTGACAGGATATATGAAAACAAAATTTCTCAAGAGGCAAGCAGTTTCAAGGTAAGCTTTCTGGCATATTCCAAATTTTATGCTGTGACATGACAGATCATAGATGAAAAAATAATATGTTTCTGGTAAATGTACTCCTCCTGTAGAATGCAAAGTCTTTGAATGCTTCAGTGTTTAGAAGTGCTACCTGAAGGCATGTAGCTATGAGCCTATGTCTGCTGTTATATGCATATAATACGCAAGCTTTTGGAATTAATATAGTATTTTTAAATATGCAGACTTACCATCTTGGTGGTCTTCTTTCACTTTCTTGCTCTCAGCTTTCTTGCTTACTAGATTAAAATTTTGAACACAATTGTTATAAACATGTGACATGTAATCATTTGTTTTCCTATCAGTATCATTCATTTCAAAATTTGTTTATTCGTATTCAGTGAACTGTAAAGGGGGGTATTTTCATCCTGACTAATGTTTTATCACCAAAGCTTATTTCACAGTGAATGACAAATACAGATCAAAACTTATAGATAATTCCTACAATTTTCACAATATGTATCTGCTATAACTGCAAAGTTAAGTGTTAAACACTGCCAATTAATTCTAGCATTTTGCAGGACAGTCAGGAAATATTATCTATGGGTTTATATAAAGTTATTGATGAAATACACTATTGATAATGACATTATTGAGACAAAACTATCAAAATCACAACATACTGAAACATCAAATGATTGACCACTTATCAGAAAATGTAACACATCACAACAAAATCCACTTCTGCCATGGAAACAAGTGTACACATAAATTGCTAATCTGCAGAGAAGTTGTCTTAGGGTAGTTATTTATATATGTATGCACATATGTACATCTGTTTTGTTTTCTAGAGTTGAGAACTGACTATTTTTAGGCCAGCCTGTTGACTGCAAAACATTTGAATACATTATAAGCAGAGAGGCAATACAGTCCATACAGCTAAGAGAAAATTATTCATCGTTTGGACTTTTAACAGGACAGGAAAGGGTATACAGTACATGCAAAGAATGAAATCACATTTTTTCAGATCTACCATATAGAGATATCACTTATAATTGGTCTTAGTAGTACATTCATAGCTAGGGGACATTTTTGTATGCACACACATATTGTATATTGTAGACAAATGTGTCCAGGAATCTACTGACACAAAATGAAACTGTTTCTGGACGTACTTCTTTGCAGGAATCTGTTAATGGTTGAAAGTGAGACTGTTTTGGTGATACTGGCAATTCAGAAAGTGCAGCAGAATGTCACAGTGATGGACTGTGCAACAACACTTTGAGCATTATAATGATTTAGTTGTTTTTAGGGTTGGATAGAAGCAGAAAATGAAGAGTACTGCGCAGAACTGTTCATATGCTAAGATTATGAGCTCTGGGTAGGCATTTAATCACTTCATAACATTGTAGACAGCAAGAGAAAGATGGGGACAGTTGTGAGAGTTTTGCAAAAGAATGGGATTGCTATAGCTAGATGTACTGTTTGGGACACTTGCTGCTGTGTGTTTTGGCTCCACTCTTAAATACATTTGGGAAGTCAAGACTTTTGTGAAATACAAATTGAAAGCTTTTCATTAGCAGAACAAAATGCAAGACTGTGTAGTATAATGTAAGACTTTTTGTGATCCCTGGAAGAAATAGATCTAAACTGCACAGTCATTTTTTTTTCTTCTCAGAAAGTTCTTTTTTCATGCAAGAACTTTCGCAGAATAAAAAAGATGACTGTGCAGTTTAGAGCTGCTGATACTGAAGAAATGGTGTTAAGAAAGGACTTTGAACAATATTGTCTTTTTGTATATGATGTATATGTATGATGACAGAAATGTTTGGAATGGGGCATGGAAGGTATATGTTGTATTAACTGTAAAAAATGAAACATTACTCACATACCAAGTGTAATTAATGTTCTTAGATTAAACAAAGGGAAAATGTGAAATATTGGCGAGAGCCTGAAAATGGCCCAGCAAATTTTTTTTCCTGGAAATGAAATCGCTGTTCCATGTCTTCTGGCTTTCAAGCTTTCGCTTTTAAAGGGTCGATAAATCAGCGTTCACTATTTTAAGCATTCACTGATTTAGTATAGACCCCAAAGAAATGCATTTGTAAATAGTGCTATTCCTGCATGGAGTGAACCATGTCCATTTACACATAGCTTTAACAGCAGTGCACCTTGCATATTCATGAAGGCACATTACTGCTAAGGCTAAGCAGACACGAACACTACTGAGTACAGGGGGTGTGTTTTAGTAGTGCCCGCACATCCAACAAATCCCCTGCACTCTGAAAGTGTCGTACAGTACTTCTGAAAGCATCTATTTAGATAGGAAAAATGCAGGGGGTGTGTGACAGGTACTGACACACACCCCTGCATTGTCAAAGTGCCATACGCGTCCACAGACACTGAAAACAGCTATTTAGATAGGAAGCAACCTGTCACACACCCCCTGCAATATGAAAGTGCCTTATGGCACCTTTAACATGTCTCAACCTCTCAGAGCAAATAACTGGCTAAAGCCGAAAATGATGGGGGAACAAATAGGGACAGATCATAAATACTGCCCTTACAAACACAGAAGGTTGATAGAAGAACAGGGTTTGCACTACTATAACAACATGTACAGAAGGATTAGAAGTCTGAAACTCAAATGTAAGCCATTATTTAGTGACTTCAATCCTGATATTGCCCATACAGACCTAGACAGTTGATAGAATGGCAGGTAGTGCATTACCAAATATGCTTTACCAAATATACCAAAAGTGCTTTTATTTTTTTTTTCCTTTCTAAGTTAAGTTTAAGCGTAGCTGAGTGGGTTTGCACGTTACAGCCCTCTGCTCAGCTTTGCTTAAACATCTCATAGGAGCTAAATAAAAATGTATAGCTACAATCTAACAATGAGATAGCATAGTGGTTAGATTTCTAGCTTAGCATGCAGGCGTACATGATTTGAGTACCAAGCAAGGCACTTTAGTTTTACATGGGAAAACATTGTTAAAATGTATTCTTTTATGTTAAATTATCTAGTAAATGATATTTGTTACCCAGGGTAGTGTAGCTGGTCCAAAATGGAAGTGTGAGTGCATATAACATGTGAAATCACCCATAGATACACAGTTGTCCCATGCAGTATAGTCACACCCCAGGTAATGTAAATAAAGCACAGAGGAGGATGTCATGTAAAGTAAATCATATACACTTCATAATATGTCAGTAATGTTGAATTAATCTTCCTGATATTTTTTTAAAATGAAAACTGAGCGATGCTAAGCAGTGCTCAGCTATGCTAAGCACAGCTAAGCAGTGCTCAGCTATGCTTAGCCGGTTTAAGTACTGCTTAGGCATAAATTCTAATCAGCACTTAGCTCAGCTAAGCAGAGTTGTGCACTGTTAAGCAGTGCTCAGCAATTACTCCTTTAAGCACTGTTCAACTCAGCTTAGTGAATTTGTGCACTGCTTAGCTGCACTTAGCATTTTCAAAATGGTCCAATGACAGCAAAGGGTGGGAATATGGCCTTATTTAAATCGCACAGGTAGGAATACAGCCATAATCTGTTGTAGTTTGATCTATGGAGGAAACATGTCTGGCATTGGAGACAGCATGTGCTTTCAGGTGCAGCACTGGGGCATTCAGGAGTCCAGGGTCATGGCTGGGTTCTTTGTAGAAAACCATGATGACAGACTGCTGCAGGGCTCTTAGTACAAGGCCTGGGACCATCTGGCATGTGATCTCACCAGTTACACAGGAATCTCCTGAACTGGTGAGCAGGTACGGCATCACTATGCTGACCTAAAGCAGAGAAAGGGGGAGCTCTTTGCCCAGTGGATGCAAGATGCCCAGGCACAGAATGCTCCAGTAGTTAGTAAGTATTTCATACATAGCTGTACCAAATCCAAGCATGAGTATGTGATAGACAGGTATGCATAATGTTTGTTTTGCCCCCTATAGCTGCAGCAGAAAGGGCTAGTAATGCAGAGGCCTATGCTGACAGACTGACAAGGCTGCAGCAACAGGCTGATGAGTACAGATCTACCTTTCAGTATATACTGAAAATAAATAAGGAGTAAGTCATGTACTGCCAGTAGGTGTAGTGTGTTCTGTGTCTAATGAGTTAATAAAAGTTTGCCAGACTAATATTGATTCATAGTTTAGTACTAAGCTAACTGCCCTTGCGAGACATTTTAAGCCTAGCCAATTATCCCTTGTGAGACTCAAACCCTGCACCTTGTGTTGGTAAGGCAAACACCTTAGCCATTAAGCCACCTTCCCAACCCTAAAGGTTGCTCCTTCCCAAGGAGACATACACACATACAGTTGGTAAGTGCAGGATTCGAACCCCTATCTAACTACATTATGATACTACAGCAGTACACATTTACACAACGCTCTATACACATTACTGAGCTACAGGATATGCAGTAGTAAAGCACTGTGTCATATGAGTACAATAAAGACCTAAACCACAAACTGTTGTGTTTACTTTGGTATGTTGTTGCACAAATAGAATGTGTACAGGTTCTTCACAGCAAATATGGCTTTGACAGCATGAATTTACTGAGGTTGTTCTGAGAACCAGCTATTATTCAAAACAGTAGAGTGTGGAGCTGTAAAACAAGATATAAATGAAATATGAAATATGTTATGCACTAAGATCTGAACCCTGAATAGTAATGTCTAATGTATTATAGTGTGTCCCCTGCAGCATTGTCTTATGTTAACCTTTGCTTTCCAGAATGTATTGTGTCAAAGGATTAATACAAAGTACGCTATCTGTCATGCATGAATCCCAGGATTACAAGGTCAGACTGTCTAACCCACAGAGTAATAGCCAGAAATCAGTCAAACAAGTGACAACAGTTCCCTAGTAGCTTAGTGTGATGAGAAATAGCCTTGTTGCTCATTTTAGCACACCCAGACATGGTTCAAATTCAGGGAGTGGTACTGAGATGTGTGCATATACACTCAAGAAATCTTGAATATTTGTAGAAACAGTCAGATAGTGGTAACAGATATTTTCACCACAGGTCTTGCAGGTAAAGAAACATCTGTAGTAGTTGTAGGAAGGGAATACCAGTACAAAGTGTACAACTGTCCCACTGTCCAACCCCATGCCTGCAAATGACAGCAGGATAGGTACATATACTATGCACTCTTCCCGACACGTCTCTCAAGTGTCATGCTGTCATGGCTAGTGGTCATAGCTGCCAATGACCTTGGACACAGATAGAAATCCAGGTGAAGTATGCCTGTAGCAGACACACACAACATCAATGCAGGGTACCCCTTCTTTATCAGATATGTAACCCTGACATGTACAAGCCCACCTAGTAATGTAGCCATAGTTCTCCCAGTCTGCCCCACCATTACAGGTTGACAGTTTGACAGGTATGTAAGTACTAGAGAAGCTATGGGCCATAGGTAGATGCAAAGTGAGGGCAGACCTGTAGAATACTGAGCAGTAGTGTTGTGAAAAATAGAAGCCTATACAGTTGTTAATTGACTTTCTCTCTCCCTTCACCCCTCATCTGCAACACTAATTAGTATTTATATACTACAGGTATGTTTTTCTCAAAACTTAATGTTGGGACTTCTGTTCTATTACTGTTCATATATTTAATTGGTTGCATATTAACATACCATGTTCAAATACCACTGTTGGTGTCCTATTGCCATAAATTTAACTGACATGCTGTTACAGTGCTTACTGTTGTTCCATTTATGCATGTGTTCTCTTTGCTATGCAACTGTTTCATATCTGTTGGTTTGGGTTAATTGGAACACCCATGCATGTTGTTATAACTAATTTTGAAATGTTTTGTTCATGACTAACCATATATATCTTGGATAACCTCAACACTGTACCACGTTTGGGAAGGCAGATCCTGGTGGATCCGCCTGTCCCATCTCATCTGGCCATGGCACCGGGTCCTAGCATGTCTGGGACCCAGCCTGGAACTTCCTCATCTGCTGGTCCTGCACCACCTTCTGGTAGAACCACCTCAGGGGACAGGCCTACCCCCCCAGGTGCTCTCAGAGAGGAGCCTGTCACCCGCCATAAATTCCAGGGTATGGCACACAGTATCATCCGCTCTGAGTTGGATGGATGGCTGCAACAGATGGAGGTCTGCCTGGCCCACCTGGAGGGGGAGGCTGCCCTTGTTGTTCAGCCCCCAGCACAGCCACCTTTGGGGTCATGAAGCTGCAGTGGTAAATGCCCATGTGTGGGAACCTCAGTCTCACTGTATCCATTTGGGGGCTCATGGGCTTCTGATTCCCAAACACACTCTTTGTCCAAAGTGTTTACCCCCCTCATGTGTCATATACTGCCCCTGTCTGCTGTCTTGTATGTCTTGTCTGTCTGTTAATGCCACCTATCCTACCCAACCTACTTCCCCAAACATACCTACAGCCCTTCCCCAACATCCTACTCTCACCTTAATAAAAACAAGAAAAGGGCATCTCTCCTGCAAAAAAAGCATTGTCCCATGCATAACTCTACAGTTCACCCCCATGTCCAGTGAAATAAATCAATCAACACTCAAATTATTCTACAAATGTATGTTGCCAACACCCCTACCTGTGGGGTGTGAGGCTGTAAATTCCAAATGTTCCGCAACAGTCACAACTGTTGCTGCAGTAGAAATGTAGAGCAATGGTCCTTTCCCACACCCATCCTGCACATCCCTAGCTGGTTTTCCCTAATGTTTTACCTCCTGTCTGCCCCCATTTCACCACTTTCCTATCCGTCTTTTTTCTTTTCATTATTTAAAATTAGCGTGGGTGTAAGTGAGAATAAGCACCACTAAGCAAAGCTAAGAGGACTTAAAGTATCTGTTAGCATCCCTTAGAGTCACGCAAAACCATGCACCCACTTACAACTGCTTAAAACTGCTTTAATCACTCTGTCTCCATCAGCCCTTGTTCTGCCCAGCAAAAAAATAAGCAGCCCTGCCAAGTCTAAAAGCTAGAATGCAGTGCACTACAGTCACATCAACATACCACTACATAATCTGAACTGTGGGAATTTGTAAAGCTTTTACAAACATATTATGCACTGTGGTCATTTAACATTAATGAAAAAAAAAAGTCAACACTACCAAGTCTCAAACCCCGGACCCTGTGCAGTACTATCACAGCAAAATACCTCTACACCATCTCAGTTGTGGAAATTTTAATGCTTTTACAAACATATCATGCACTACAGTCATTTAACATATGGGAAAAATACACATCCTTAGTACTTATATATATATATATATATATATATATATATATATATATATATATATATGTATATACACACACACACATATATATATATATATATATATATATATATGTGTGTGTGTGTGTGTGTGTGTAGACATATATATATATATATATATATATATATATATATATATATATATATATATATATATATACATACATACATATGGTTCCCCTTCATAATCTCGAATTACTGAATACTCGAAAATTCAGTAACTCGAAATTGTAAAGTCAAACCAGCAAAAATCCCGAAACCTACAAGCACGAAAACAAAAAACCCCGAACGTACAGAACACATACACCACACAACACGCACACCATACAACCAACATCACATAAACTACAAGCCCTACACTACATGGACGCCCCCCTGCACCCCCATGTGGGGGGCTGCACCCCCACCCCCTATTTATATATTCTAACTCTGATATCACACTAATACACAAAATAAAAAACACACAGATATGTTAGACTGCCTCGCACACACACACAAATACAGACACATCCAACAGTCACACTCATACACCCGCCTCCCTACCCTAACCCACACACACAACTTACAAAACACACACATACACTTACTTATCTTCACTTCCATAAAACATCCCGACTCACACACTTCCCATCCTGTAGCTGACATGCATAAGCACAAATTCGAGATATTTTAATTTGCGCTTATGCAGATTTGCGCTTATGGGTTTTCGACTTTACAGTCTAGAGTTACTGAATTTCAAGCATATATGTACATATATATATATATATATATATATATAAAGAGAGAGAGAGAGAGAGATCCTCAACCTTTTACTGTAAGACATCTATAAAAAAGCCGACAAAGTGGGGGATAAAGGGCAAACAATAGTGACATATTTGAAATATGGCTGTTATAAGCATAGATGTCTGGTAGAGTAGCATGGTTTGTTTTAACATATATTTTCTGATGTATGTCAGGTCTGAACCGCAAATGATTGTCATCATTTATTGATGTCATTGCTCACATCATCCCAATGATTTGTCAGAAACCCACAACTGTTATGGGGAACAGACCAAATACATGAGCCACGCATCAGGACAGTGTATAGATATCTGGACAGTGGAGAGGTATGACTGCAGTCATGTAACAGAAGGGAAATAACACTGAGAGCTGCCAACCATTTCACCCAGCACCTTCTGAACTATAGTCAGACTAACACGACACTACCCCAAATCAGCTCTGGGGAATTACTCATGCATTTGTAAATATATCATGCACTACAGGGCTCTAACTGTAGGGAAAAGTAGACATCAGTGAGAAATTCTCCACCCTCAACCATTCGCACCACAGTCACATCAACATACTAGTACCCCAACTGAACTCTAGAGTATAATAACTTTCAACAAACATATCCTGGCTGCCAGCCACACACTACACCAACATATACTGCCCAACGTCACAGTCTACTGGGAATCCTGAGGTGTTACAGGACATGTTTCAGTCTGCCCCTGCAAACATATACACCTGATAGACCACCAGAAACTGTAGCAGCATGCACAGTCAGACAGAAAATGATCTATGACACTCACATCTGCCACTCTCCCTACTCAGCCCAACAAACATTTACACCCTACACTGCTACACAATCGTGACAGTCTGTTAATGGCCAGACATACATAACTCTCCACTGTATGGATTTCCACAGAATGTCCAGGGTGTGGGACCATATTTATGACGACTGCCACATACCACTTCCGGGAGTCTGCTAAGTAACTGGGATGATATCATGAGTGAAGTCAGTAAATAATGATATACCATACTACTGAACCTCTTACTGTAAGACATCTGGACAAAGCCTGACATACCTGGGGGACAGTGAGCTGAAAAGAGGGGCGTATCTCACATAATGGTATTACAAACTGAAACAGTTGCTGGTGTTACAGGGTCTGTTATAACATAGCATCTCTGAAGTATATGATGTCTGAAACACAAAATGGATGTCAACATTTACTGACTTCAATCCTCACATTATCCTACTGATTTCTTAAAAACAGAAATTGTCTGAGGGACAGACCAAACAAAAAAGGCAAACCTCTGGGCATTCTGTGGATGTCTGGACAGTTGAGAGGTATGTCAGAGACATATCACTGTCAGATGTCAATTCACGCAGAAAATGCATGTCCAGACAAACCCTGTTAACCTAGCAATCTTCTATGTGTATAACAGCAATACTTACTTACAATATGTACCCAATTCTGGAACTTTATCCTCCATTTTGTTGGGCTGTCTCCACATTTCCTGTTCTGAGAGGTATTTCCGCCTACCTTCTGTGAAGTTGTAGGCCCCACACCTCTATAATGTCCTCCTCACAGGCAGGGAAAAGGGGCAAGGCCCACATGAAGGACTTAATTATAGCACTATGCTGCTATGGCATTGGCTAATGGAAAGCCAACACAGCTACTATGGATACAAGTAGCAAGTGGGAGACACCAATTGGTGCACAGACCATCACCTGCTCATGAGCATTACCTACAAAAGGCAAGCTGTTGCCTATGCAAAACAGGTATGAACCCATCTACACAAACACAGACTGTGACTACACAAACCTAAATATTTGGATTATTCTGAGGAAACTCGTCTGCACTATAACAGCACAAGAGACATCCCAAGTGCAGTTAACTGTTGACAAAACACCTACTCAAATCACAGCTAGCTACAGACCTCCAACCATGACTCTGGACACCCACTACACCTATCTGGACTTGCTTGACTCTGTCAATATTCAACCCTCTACCCTGCTCCTGGGTGACTTTAACTGCCCAACCATAGTGTGCACAACCTATTCTACCTGAACATGAACGAACAGAGATTCCTCGGCTTTGTCAATGTCAATGCATTCTATCAGCTGGTCAGCACTCCTATGACAGGTGGAAATATCCTGTACCTGGTCCTAACCAACATAAGTAGCCACTGTAGCACTCTTACAGTGTCATCCTCCTTGGTAAGATCTGACCACATAGCCATCACTGCTGAGGTCACCATCTCCCATGCCTCCCCCCTTGTCAGGGTCAAACAAAAAACACTTCCCAAAACTGACTATACATCTCATCAGAGCAGGTATAAGTAGCTTTACAGTTGCCGTCCCATCAGCTGGAACTAGCAGTAGTGTCCAAGCCTACATCAGAATACTATGTGGGCACATACATAGTTGTATGGACTCGGCAATACCTGACGAGAAAAAAACATTTTCCTTCAAGGTAGGGTAAACCTCTGTGATGGAGAGCAGCAATATACAAACTCCATAACAGGTGGAAATAATTGCTAGACAGGACCAAAAAGGAGCAGGTGCCAAATTGGAAGCAATGTCACCTTTGTCTGAACAAGCAAATAAAATCACATGTGGATTACCCTAAGTCTAACTTTGAGTGCAAATTGGACACAGCCACCAAGGCCAATCAGTAGGCCTTCCACACATATGTCTGCAGTCCTAGAGGCAACACCCAAATCTGCTCTACAGTGGTGGTCAATAACACCACATACACATACGGCATAGATATAGGCAACCTGCTGCAGACAGGTTAAGTGCAAAAATCACCCTCCTGTCCTCCCATCGGTACGCATAGACATGCACAGCACCTTCCCCCCTCCCCTCATCATCAGGAAGCAGGTCTGTAATGTCTTCTTAAAGGCAACAAACAGAAGTCTCCATAAGTCTGATACAATCCCTGGCTGCATCCTACATGAACTCAGGCATGAGCTCTCAGCTCCATTACACACTGCAGTCAACCAAATCCTGAGCACCAGTGTCATCCCATCTGCACAGAGGACAGCCACTGTCATCCCTGTACACAAAGGTGGAACAATCCACTGACCCAGCCAATCATATGCACATCAGCCTAACTAGCCTGATCTGCCAGGACATGGAAGGCAATATCAAGGACTTTATAAACAGGGACATCAGTAGCCTCATAATGCTTGAGCCCACACAGTGTGATATTGTCAAAGGGAGATCAGGTCTGTTAAACCTGGTCGACTTCTTTGAAGTGGTCAACAAACACAAGGACAAGAGGAAGATGATGCACATTGCCTACCTTCACCTAGCCCCCAAAACTCTCACAATAATCCCCAGGTGGCCGTAATGCATAAGTCTACACAGCTAGGCATCAACCTGTAAGTTACCAGATGAGTAGCTAATTGGCTCAATGATAGTACCCACTCAGTCAAAGTAGTGGAAGTCACCTCTAGTAGTAGACTCTGACAGAGCAGTGTACCCCAAGGATCGGTTTGGGGGGCTCTACTGTTTGAGATATACATTTTTGAGGTAAAAGACAAAGCCAATGGTCTGTGGCTGACCAGGTTTACAGATGATTGCAAGCTGGCCACTGTCTTACATTCCCCTACTGATGTGAGCATCCTCCAAGAGGCCCTTTCTCAAATTAATGACTGGTGCCAGAAGCATTGCCTCAAACTGAATGCCAGGAGATGCATCCTTTTCCCTGTTGTGGTAGATGTCATTCACGCTAATTATGACAGTAATAACAATGTACTGAGCATACAATCAGGTGTGAGACAACTTGTGCACCAAGATTGGTAGCAACCTGACAGTTTCCCACATCAGTGTATGGAAGGCTGTCTACATGGCCCACCTAACAAATATGGGCATGTCATCCAGGAACCAGGACGCCACAACATCCCTGTTCGCCACCCTTATCAGACGCAGTACCAAGTACAATGGCTCCTTTGGCATGTACCTTGCCAAGCAAATGCAGCTTTTGCAGAGACCACAGAGGTTCCTGACCAAGCAAATCCAAGGTCTGCAACACCTATCCTGTTCAGATAGGATGAAAACTCTGTCGCTGTACTCAGTATCATACAGGCTGATCAGACGGAAACAACCAACAGACCCAGTGCAATATCCAATGAACAAGAAGATGTGGGATTCAAAGAATCGTTAGTTTTAAATTTGTCAAGAAAGACATTAAGCGAGCTTGAAATAAGAGTACTTAATAAAGGTTTATCCTTTATTCCTGCAAGGAATGCAGATATTTCACAAACATTAATAGATTTGAAAGTTTTTACTAGAAATGTTATGCTTAAATTGATGAATCCAGAAAATGAGAATATGCATATTTATGGTTTTAAAAGGTTGAATAATTTTGTACCTGTGAATCATCCCATTCTCGAAGCATATGCTAGGATTTGTGAAGGTGAGTTACATAATTTATTTGATGAAGGGGGGTACGGCAAATGTTTTCACAATCTTACAAATGCAGAACAGAAAGGCCTTAATTTGATAAAAGGAGACAGTATTATTGTCATTTGACCTGCTGATAAAGGTGGTATGATAGTAGTAATGGATAGAGAATACTATTATAATTCAGTTAAAAATATGCTTGGAGAAGGGGATGCATACCGTAAAATAACTTTGGGATATATTAGCTCCATTATTAGGAGCATTCAGATAAGCTTAAATAAGAATTTAATGAGTTATTCTATTACCACAGAGGTGATGCAGTTTTTTACAGTGGATTACCCGACTGTACCCATGTTGCAAGCATCACCAAAAGTGCATAAAAGTTTGGTTGACCTACCCTTTAGGCCTATTGTGGCAGGTAGAGGGTGGGCAACCGAACCATTTTCAATTTTTATAGAGAAACAAGTGAGACCTGTCTTAGACAAATCTGACATCATATTAAGAGACACTAAACATTTTCTACATGATTTGTATAAATATACCAGTACAAATGTTTTAAGTAAATCTGTTTTGTTAGTAACATTGGATGTAGTGTCATTGTTTATAGTTATACCCAATGAACAAGGTATTGAGTTCATGAGAAGGTATTTGAGACAGAGAAGCAGCTATGAAGACAAACAAATCAGATTAATATGTAGTTTTATGGAAATAGTACTGAAAAATAATGTTTTTCTCTTTGATGGTCAATACTATTTACAACAACATGGGGTAGCCAATAGTTATGCAAACTCAGTTGTGGCACAATGGGAAACTGAGAAAGTGTTCTGTACTGATATTTTTACTAAATTTGTTAAATTTTATCGTCGTTTTGTAGATGACATGTTTTTGATTTGGGAGGGGACTGAATAACAGTTAAAAGTTTTGTGGAGTTTCTACATACTATGTCTGACTTCATTAAATTTACTATTAAGTTTTCATCGGATATGGTTGAATTTCTAGATGTCATGGTTATTAGGGTATAGGATCTATCCTTTACTACTAGTCTCTATAGGAAAGAATGTTATAGGAATAATATTTTACATAAAGACAGTATGCACCCTAGAAAGACTTTTAAAAATGTGGTTAAAGGAGATTACAGCATAAGGATGAGGGAATTCAGGAAGGAATAGAACAACTGGGAAACATTGTTGGAGCTAGGGGATATAAAACTAATGAGACTAGGCAAATATTGAATAAAGTAAAGGATATGAGAGAAGGAAGGGTGAAACCATATTTTAGACAAACAGAAACAGAGGAAACAGGTGTGACTAAGTTTAAGAAAGAGGGATGTGGGCAAGTTAAGTATGCTATGTGTTATACTAGCAATGTTAATAGTATTAAGCAGATCATTGAGAGGAATTGGCCTATTCTTCTAACAGATGAAAAGATTGCTAAACTAGTGGGTAATAACCCAAGTTACTGTTATAAGAATTGTCAATCTATGACAAAACTACTTTGTTATCCTGATAGGGGTAAGGATATGAGTAAAATATGTGAAGGGACATATCCATGTGGTAAATGTAAATACTGTGAATATATAGACCCAGAATCTTTGGATTTTTTTACATCCAGACACTGGGAAGTTGTACAAGTTTAATGTGAAGGCCAATTGTAATACTAAACACATAGTTTATATGGCGAGATGCATATGTTGCTCAAAGTTTTATATAGGGAAGACAGATCGTACTCTCAAAGAATGTGTGAGAGAACACTTATATAGTGTTAAGAATGGAAATAGGAATAATGCTATAACTAAGTATGTTTTGAACAGTAGACTTGAACATGATTTTAAATTTAGAGTATTTGAAGTTATATATGAAATGGCCAGAAGGGGGAATATTGAAAATAAAACTGAAGAGGCTGAGTTAAGATGGATTTTGAAACTTAGGGCTGATAAGGGAGCTGGATTTAATGAAGTGGTCTCTATTAAACCTGTATTAAAAACTAGGGGTTTGCCTAGGTTATTTGTGCACATATGAGTTTGCATTAACTATAGTAGGGACTGCATATTTGTTATATATCCAACAAAGTGTTATGTGTCATTAAAGGAACATGGAGAATGATGTCATTGGTGAATGGGAGGGATGATGCATATGACTGGATGCTTTAAACTTGAAGTATTTTATAAGTGTATGTTTTATTGATGTGTGTTATAAAGGTCTGAAGAAGCCACGTTGATGTGGTGAAAGTGCTTACCTGAATAAAGTATGACTGGGTTTTATATGCTCGATGTGCTTCATTTTGCCTATAAGTACTTAATTTTATTGTGTCTTGGCATATTTTACTACGGCATACATTTACTTGTGGACTGCTTTTGCTTGGTTATTAATTTAGTTATGTTTTCTTCCTCTCACAGGTGAACATGGGGGTTGGTGTCTCTCCCCCTCACAACCTGATGTCAGTGTGTCAGCGGACACTCATGATGATGGTGGTCATAGTAAGGCACAGGTGGGGTTGTCTGGGCTGACTGTACCATTGGTAGGTATCCCATTGTCACTCACAATGTCCCCGCACACAGTCAGTATGCCCACACATACCCAGTCCCCAGCAGCCACAGATAATGGACAGTTTGAGGGTGGTGGCATGAACCAGGCTAGTGTGATGACTATGGCAATTGTGAGTGTAGACACTAGCCATAGCCAGAGAGCAGGTGAGTTCACACACAGGCAGATGGACAGGGGTGCTCGACAGATGACTGCCCCTGTTGCAAGTGTCACAGCAGGTGTCACCAGACGCATGTTACAGTCCATCATGGAGGTACAGGTGTGCACTGACTGCAACACCAGACAGATGCTCAGGGTCATGAATGCAGTGCTTCCTGCTATGCCTGATGACCTCCACAGCATTTGTGATGCTGTACGTCATTTTGCAGATGTCATGGATAGATGGTAGGGTGAGATATTGTCACTGCTTGACCCTGCAATGTATGTGCTTGAGCATGTGGTGTGAGTAGGGCATCAGCCAGGTGGACATAGATCAGCAACATGAACAGCTGAGAGCCCATGTGGCCATGCACATTCACAGTCCCATAGTGGCAGTACCACCAACATTACCAAAGGCAGGGTGCTGTCCACACCACACCAGAGCAGGCATGGTCCTCGCCAGTCCCATCAGGGACGTGGATCCAACAGATAATAGTCACCATCAGGGAGTATTACGGCCTCTGTCCTTGGGCCTGATGGTGCTAGTGAGACTCCTGGCACAACCAGTTCCTGCAACCTTGGTGGTAGATGTAGATGATGAACTGTACATCCTGCCATGTATGATCCACGGCTGTCCAATATAACCCTGTGTTGGGCATCCACATGTCTTGATTGTGTGCATACAAACACTCACACATCTCTATCATAGCCCAGTCACTATCAAACATGCACAGCTCCTCTGCACAGCCCAGTTGGACACCACCCCACCAGAGACACACACACACAAACACACACACACACACACACACACACACACACACACACACACACACACACACACACACACACACACACACACAATGTTAACCATGTGGCCCAGCATAGGCCTCTGGCAATCCCACACCACACCCTGTGTATGTGATGATACTTGTGCCACACCCCTGTTACCCATACCATCGATGCATAGACATGCTCATATGGGTCTGATGCACAGGGTGAATATAGTACAGTGTAGTAATGTAATGCTGTGTAAGGTGCTGTCTGCTGGCAATAGTTATGGGTACACATAGAGGTGTATGTACCTTTTTAGCCATGATGCATTATTGCTGTTAGTACTGCAGACTGACTGTAGTGTCATGTACTGTATTCTGTTTGTGTTCCAGGTGTCTGTGTGCCTGCACGTTGTGGGCCTCCTGACAGTAGCAATGGTGATTAAGGGGGAGTGGAAACACAGTAACATTTTCATAGCCAAGGTACAGCTGTATATGTACATGTTTACCAGGTGTGTTTACATGCAACAGTGTTTGAGGGACAAGTGTGGCAAACCGTGTGACCTTGCATACATACCCTTGACACAGCCAGCTAGCCATCATACATGGCACCTAGGTGTTCTGTAGTACCGCAGGCTCACACATACAGAGGAAGTTATGTGAGTACTGGCACTAGGTCCCTCACAAGCTTAGCCATTACTTTCACTGTAACAGATTCACCTATCAGCACCTGTTGCCACTGTCATTTATGTCCCATCCACTCAACCTTTATGCAGTTGATGAGGGTATGCCTGGTCCTGTGTATGACAGGTTTGGGGTATGTATTCAAGATAGTCCGGCCTGACAATCACCAGCATGTGTGTCTGCTAACTCATATGCATGTCTGTCCTCTTGTGCTGGTAGTGCAAACAGAGCTGTTGAAGGGCTGAGCACAGCCCCTACCTGCACAGTCTTATGAATGATAGCACTAGATACATAACACAAATAGCACAGAGATAATGTAGTGTTGCAGTGTCTGCCACTACTGTTCAAGTGGGTGACAATTGCAGGGGCTGTTAGGGTTGCCAATGGTGGGTTGAGAGGCCCTTTACTTGGTAGAGCCATCTGACACACACACACACACACACACACACACACACACACACACACACACACACACACACACACACACACACACAGGCACATACACTGCTGCATGGGGACATGCATTGAAACACACATGCACATGGAGCTGACACTTCTCAGAGTAGATGACTTACCCATCTATTTATGTGATACGACCATTGCATGTACCACAGTGGCTTTGTGTTAGAAACTGATGATATCTGTATGGGCTGAAACTAGGTTGGCAATGGTTTGTGTTGCTATATGTTATTGTGAGACTACATGGTGGCCTAGCTGTCAAACCATCACAGACTGACATCTGGACAGGCCCATATATGACAGTCAGACAAAGGCACACACATGGGGACATTGGCTGTTAATACTGTTCTGCCAAACATAGATAGTTGGAAGACCAGTTTGGTATTTGTTTGCTTTCTCTTATGGGTATGACATCTGCTTCCCCACTGTCTGCCATTGATGTTTTGACATGACCCTTTCTTGTTTTGCAAATAGTTGACAGGAAAATGCAATGTTAGGCAAACAGACCAGATATATAAGGCAAACTTGTGCTCCTTCTGTGACAACCTGTCATTTCAGGGATATGGATGTTGGCCAGTGACATGTTGTCAGTGCTGACACAGTAGGTTGGCAGCCTTTTATGACCTGGCAGTACACTGACCTTCAGGTACCTGCTGTCCTACTAGGCACCATACCTCCTGACTATTTAGAGCCAGACATCTGGACAAAGCCATACGTAATTTCGGGACAAAGGCACACATATAGGGACCATTGTTAACTATTGGCCTTACAAACCTAGAAAGATGACACAATAACAGGTTTTGCATTAGCATGCATTTTCCTAAAGGGTATAAAGTCTGAAACTACAATCTGTCATTATTTTTGACTTTAGTATTTTGTGATTTGCCAATAATTTGCCAGAAAATCATAATTTCATGATAAAGAGATCATAAATATGATGCAAACCCCTAGACATTCTGGAAAATGTCTGCACAGTTCAGTGGAATGCTAGGCACTGTGTAGGTTACTCTGAGCTGTGTACTGTCCATAGGTGTGGCCCCCTGTCCCTGACCTGCTGTAACAGATATTGACATCTGAACAGTGTGTACAACTCCTACCATAGCTGTATTTAACATGCAGAATAGCTGACACTGCATTCTTGGAACATGGACCCTGTCAACCACAGTACTGTACCTTGGCCACTAAGACACGACAGCCAGGAGTATTGACCACACATATACATAGCTCATTGACTCCTGTATGTTGTAGACATACAACAAGTTATCAAGTTGATTGGGACAGCCCTGGGAATGTGTGCTCTGCTGCTTATACCCTAAAAGCATTACTGTTACTGCATTTCTATGGGAACATGTGTGTGTGTTGGGGGGGGGCACACCTGTCAACTGTCCACATTTGCACAGACTGTGCTGATGTTCCCTTTACATTTTGGTGTCATTTAGCATAATATTGTGCCTGTCTTGGAGACTACAAGCATATCACTAAAGACCACAGGTTAGACTGTAATGGCAGACGTTTGGGTTTCAGACTTCTTATCCTTCAGAGCCTTACTGCAACTGCCAGGTCTGCTGTGATATCACTGTGTAGGTCTGTATGGGCATATTTCATCATTGTGCTAATTTGTGGGCCTTTGCTGGACATTTCTTTATGGTTTTCTACAGCTGACTTGCTGGGTGAAGCTGAGGGGTGAGTATGGGACCCCCACATTGACATCCATGCATGTGACCTATGACTCCCCAGTCTGTTAGCCCCCCACATATACTGCAGTGAAATTTGTCACCTAGGGGACTACTGCATTCTCTAGGGAAGCTAGCATTGGGCAGATATTTCCTGTTGTCCCACATAGCTGTCATATGACTGCTGCTATCCGAGTAGGCCACCCCATTCCCTTGCATGCATGCAGTGATACCATAGCTATGCTAACACAATTTATTACTCCGTTCATTTATTGTTAAGAAGACTGACTTACCTTGTGCCTGCAGCAGTTGTGAGGATGGTGCTTGAGGGCTTGCTCCGTTAGATGCATGCAGTACATAGCCTATACATGGTAAGATACATGTAATGTGACGTGTATGGCATCCATTTTATTGTGAGTACAAGTCAGAGAGAGAGATGTCAGTCCCTGGGCCCCTACAGTGTCAGTGTGTGTGCTATGCATTGCCTCTTTGCCAAAGCCTGGGCATATTGGGGATGCCTCCATCTGCCTACAGGAGCAGGCTCAGGGGGTTCCTCCTCCAAGTCCCCCTGTGCCTGTGGGGGCCTTGGCAATGGTGGGGGGCTGTGTGGGCCTTCCCCCTGATGTTCCTGCCGCAGCTGTTTCCGCAGGATCATATTGTGTAACATGGCACATACTATGAACATGTGCAGATGTGGTTGGAGAGTACCGCAGGGCTCCACCAGATATGTCAAGGCAGTGGAACCGTGACTTGAGCATCTCAAACACATGCTCTATAATGTTCCTGGTTTATGCATGTGCCTCATTGTGGCATTCTTCAGTGTGTCTGTGTGTATGTGTGCATTTCTGATGGGTGTCATCATCCATGGCTCCAGTGCATAGCCAGCATCCCCCACCAGATGGCCATACAGGATGTCCCCCCTGGCAAATGCCTGGTACAGCTGTGAGGCATGCCAGATATGGCAGTCATGATAACTACCAGGGCTGCCAGCACACATATTCATGATAATGCCCTGGGTATTGCACATGACTTGGCAGTTGATTGTGTGATAGCCCTTGCGGATTAACATAGACTCTACCCTCTTCACCGGGTGGTGCCTTGATGTGGATGTGCATACAGTCTATGCACCTAGTACCTCTGGGTAGTCTGATACACAGTGGAAGAGATGCATATTGCTGGTCCTCTCCTCATGGTTGCTGGGAAATATATGCGCTCATCAGCATGTGTTCGCATGACATCCAGGAACTGGTGCAGTACCCTGGATGCAGATGCCTGTGAGACCCCCATGATGTCCCCAGTAGGTCTTTGGAAGGTACCCATGGCTAGTATTCTTAAGGCTACACATACCTTGGTTTCAGCTGTGATGGGTTCCCCTCTGTTGGCTCTGGATCTGAGGTGAGGTCGCACAGCTCGCAGAGTTGCTTAAGTAAGTCCCTGTCCACCCTGTAGCACTCTAGTATCTCCAGATCATGTAGTCCCTGGTAGCTTACCCTGGGTCTGAACACTCTTCTCCTCCTCCTCAGTCTGGGATGGTTGTCAGCATTATCCTCCTTACCGCCTTCAGCCACTAGCACATACTGATGTATCAAAGCAACAGCAGTTCCAAACATTTTGTCAGTTACAATTCCCCCGAGTGTGTACATCAGCGGTGCAGACTTTGTGGGAAAAACAGACTGAAAGGTGTTTGCATAGTTTATATTGGTGTACTGCAGACACTGCCTGTGTGATTGGCTAATTATGATACATTCCCCCTGCCAGCTATATTATTTGTACTTGAGTGCTTTTATTCTGCTATTTCCCGTTGTTTTTTTTTTCTTCTTCCCATTTCTGCCCCTTCTAAGTCCCATGGCTTGCCGCACAAACCCACTGCTCAAATGAAAACACTTCTGCTGGTTCCTGTTGTTTTTTTCTTTTTTACTATTTCCATTGTGTTTAAGCCCTGAGGTGTGCCACACAAACCTTTGCAGGTATAGTAAACAGTACTGAGCAGAAATAACCCTCCCAGGGATGCAAACATGCTCAGCATTTCTTTAACTAGCTCAGACACACCCCCTTGCTTAGCTGTCCTTAGCTGAGCACAAATAGAGGCAGCGGAGCTGCAATGTTCTTACACCAAGCATGACACCCCCCTTTTCTTGTCAGCTGCTTCTCCTGCTTACACTACACCATTATAGCTCCTACATGGTTAGGTGCAGGCGGACACACTCTCCCATTTTGCTATTCAATACATTTAGCTCATTTGCATACCCCACTGCCTTAGTCCCTTGTTATACCACTATACCAGAGCCTGTCTCCTTAGCTACCAGTGTTACCTGTCATTGTTTTGGTTCTGCATGCTACACACTATAATGGCAAAATTCATATTTCCTATAAAACTGTCTTTTTACATTTTTTTTATTTTCTGCACAATCTCGTTTGCATACCTCTGCACTATGCTTAAATAGCTGAAATTGACAAAAAAAACTTTGATTTTCATAATTTTGAAACTGTTTTCCATGCCAATGGCTATATGTTTCGCCATTGGCATGCCTAATAGTCATAATACATGCTTTACTTTGAGCTGTCATGCCCCTGTTTTGATTTTTTGCAGAAATGTACACGGTTAGTAACCAAATACATTTCTGCAATGGACACTGCTCTGATACGGATGCCTGCCTGCTTACTGAATTGCTAATTCACCTCATTTGCATGGTTTTCACTAGCAAATGAGGTAATTAGCATTTTCAGTGGTGTCTGTATCAGAATAGTGCTGGCAGGCTCATGCACTCCCCTAGCCTTGTTTACTGGATCGCTCAGCAGCCATATTCAGTGCAGAAGCTGCTACACTATTCTGGCATGGAGATTTTGCTTTACTGAATCCCAGCCAATGTTTTTTGGGAGTTTGATAAAACACGGGCAAAATATGTTTCACTAATCAGGAGATAAGTATGTTGTTAAAAAGGTATATATATGATTCATTTGTACATATTAGGATAGTTGAGTTATGTGAGGGGGTATATGCTTTTTCAGTTTGTAAAGGAAAAGAGTTAGATAGTATTTGGGGCTACATGAGGTTCAAAACTTAACCCATTCAAGTGAGGGGTGTTGTATTTTAACAGAAAGAGGGTCAGTTATGGCTAATCAATCTAGTGGGTTTATGGGCATCATTAACTCAGTTTTGCATGTTGATTAAGATGGAACATGTGAAAGGAGATACAGAAGATGCAATTTTGTGGAATATGTATGAGACGTAGTTAATTATTTATAAAGGAAAAAAGAAGCAAGGCATTTGTAAATAAAGACATGGACATAGGTTATGGAGACTGAAAATAGAAGTTCAGGGGATGAAAAAATGTTGGTATGAAGGAGCAATGGAGAAATTTAATTGTGCTTGACTGTGGAAACTATTAGTAGATAGAGAGAAAAGATGTTTATAAAAGAGAGTCAGAAAAGTTTTAAAGAAGTATAATAAAAATGTTCTTTGAAGTTAATGATGGGAAAATTGCCTGCAAAGAGCTAAATGAGATATATGCAGCAAAATTAAAGACTATCAAAAATTTGCAATAAAGACAAAACAATGGAGCATGCTTTAATAGGGTCGAGGAGGATGAAAATGTTTGGGGAAAATTTCAAGAACAATATACATATGACTGCTTTCAGGAAATAAACATGAACGTGTTATCATTTGGGGATTGTAAGAATGTTACAAATATGCAAAGAGAAAAATTGATTGGATTTTAATGGGTGCAATATGGAATGTATGGCAATGTAGGGGTCAGGAAATATTTTATAATAAATTACAGGACTGTACACTTGTGTTAAGATTAATACATTTAAAGTTGTGAGGAAAGATGTGGAGAGGGTGAACTGTAGAATAAATATACAATTTATTTGGTGTTAAAATATAAGAAATGTATGTTAATGCTATTATGTTAAAAAAGAAATAAAACCGTAATAAGTTGAAATAAGTGATGTCTGAATATCTGATGTTTAAATACTGAATTATGATGTGCTATAAATAAAGCTCCCTACCCTTTTCGGTAAGTACCTTGGGAATGTTTACATCAACCTTAATTTAACATATTACACAAAAGATGGCACACTCAGGAGTGGAGTACCTCCATTATGCTACACTGCAGTGCCAGTTCTGGAAATTAATCCAACTATTTGGCATAAATGTGGATATGTATATATCTATATCAATATATCTATATCTATATATATCAAAAAGTACTTAACTTTCAGTAGGTTTAAACTGGTTACCTGCCTATATGATCAACTTCAAATTGCAAATGACTAGCTCTAGGTTCTTTGTCAACAGAATGGCAATTATTATTTTCTAGATAATCTAAATTAATTATGCTGTAGATTTTGGAAGAATATTGCTCAGCAAAACTATTGGTTTAGTTTAGTAGTCGCTACCTATGCATACTGTGAAACTACAATTCAGCAGCACAGTTTTAAAATCAATATCATATGTGCATTGAACATGTAGGGAGTTATCTCTAAATGCAATGGCGGAGGGGTTTATGCAGTTTGGAAATTCTTGTGGAGTCTTCAGTTCCAGATGTCATGTACAGAAACTGCCAATTCCTGAAGGAAGCCTTGGTTTTCTGAATAGCAATGAAGATTTTATATTACATTTGCTTTATGGCAGAAAAGAAAATTAGCTTAGAATACCATTTTAATGTATTTAACATTCTAAAGTTTACCATTCTTGCTTCGTGTTGAAAGTAATTTCAATAAACAGTGCACATTGTATACTTTCTTAATGTTAACATTTTACTTACCTCTAAAGCTTCCAAGTTTTGGCAACCTAAAAAAAGTAAACGGTTAATAAATTTACCTCTTTTGGATTTGAAATAATTCAAAACAAATAGTACTATTTAACCAGCAGATTTCTTCTCACAAAGAGCTTTAGACATGAAATACACAAGAGCTGTGAAGAGAAGAAATGTGTGGCAGCAACTAGCATGTACAACATCGGTTATAAATGGTCTGGAAATTACATGCACTAGTTTTATGCAGAGGAGTTGAGAATGAAGAGATTTTCTTTACAATGTTGAGGAGTGTGAAAGAAATTACCAATTATATCTTGTAAGCAGTGACAGATTTTTGTGAAGAACAATACATCTCTTTATTTACATTATATTTGCTTGATGGTAGAGGATTAAGACCAGCCTGGGTATTCCACTATTTAAACACAATTCCTTCTTCTCTGACCATACTTTTTATATCTATTTCATGCCCTGCTGAAGGTCTGCATGGATTCCCTCTTCACATTCCATTCTGATAGTCCATGTCATAGGTCCATGGGGTCTATATTAGAACATCGAAGTTTCAGAACTTCGAATGTTCTAATATCGACCCCTATTCAGCGAAAGCTGAAAATAGCAAAGTTACAGAAAACCAAATTCTTTCCTAGGGAAAAAATTCGGTTGTCCATTTCTGTCGCTTCGCTATTTTCAGCACTGTGGTGGAAAGTTACGGGTAGGGTTCAGGTAAGTGTGTGATTGTGTGGATGTGACGGTTAGGGCGGGTTAGGTGAGTTAGGGTTAGGGTGCGGGTCAGGTAAGTGTGCGAATGTGTGGACGTGAGGGTTAGGGCGGATTAGGTGAGCTAGGGTTAGGGCGCAGGTGAGGTATGTGTGCGATAGTGATGGACCTTAGGGTTAGGGGTTGGGTTAAGGTAAGTGGGTAGATAGTGGTATATGTACAGTTTAGTGTAGGGTTAGATGTATGATTTTAGGTGTATGTGTATGAATTACTGTTTGTTTGGTGTGCTTATGTTGTGTGTATGTGTTATGGAACAGCAAATTTTTTCTCTAGGAAAAAATTCGCTGTTCTGAATTTTCGATGTTTTCAGCTTTCGCTGAATAGGTGTCGATATTAGAACATTCGAAGTTCTGAAACTTCAATGTTCTAATATAGTCTAATATAGACCCAGTCCATAACCCTTTTCAAGAAGTACTTTTACAGTTTTAAAGAGTAAATGGATTAGTCTTTACAAGACTTCTGCCTGGGCACCCTCATTCCTTCTGTCGTCCCTGTTCAGTGATCCCTTAACATCTCCCCACATGATCTTCTGCACTTATATTGTGCCCCCATTTCTTCTGGTGGCTAGTGATAAAACCTCCATCTCCACTAATATTTGCTCATCACTTTACTTATTTTGCCTGTACACTTTACTGGAGCCTTTCATCTGGACTAATTCCAGCAGCTTGTTAGAATAGTCTACTATTCAGAAAGTACCCTGAGAGGTGGTCCAGTGATCCAAGAGGTGGTCTAGTGACAGTAATGTTGGAATTATCTGAATTGTTGTGGCAAATACGCCTGGATGCATATACACTACCAGGTTTAAATGACGTGTTCCATCCACAGAATCCTAAAATTGAAAAATTTAAAAAAGATAATATTTATGAGTAGTTGAATAGGAATTTAGATTTGTTTTTTAAAAAAGTTTTAGTATATGCTTTTGTATGCAAGAAGTCTGAGTAATATAGGTGTTCTTATGTAGAGGGTACTTTCAATTCTTGATGGGTCTTTTGATCACATGACTAGTAAGGGAGGGGATTTTAAGCACCATTTTCTTTAGTAACAGTGTATCTGAAGAAATTCATGTATAGAATTGGATGAAAAGCACTTTATAAAATAAATTTATTTTGATTTAAAGTTACATCTGGAGTCCAGTCTACCTGCCTGCCTGGAACTTATTTGGATTTTGTTTAGCTGTCTAGCTCTCCTATTGTCAAACCAGTCTCAGGCCCTTCCTGTGGTACACTGCAGCAATTATTCACTATATTCCCATAATCATTTCCTTCCCGTTTTAAATTTGTATTGTTTTTTTATTGAAAAAGGTAATAACTGCAAACATTATGTAATAAGTGTAAAAAATATGCACATGCATAATCCACATAAATATACCTAGAAAGTTAGACAGATCAGTACTTCTTATTAGACTGCATATTTGCATACCTCTATCTCATGTATCACAACTAAGAAAGTGAGCCTACACACTGGCTTCCTTACACTCTTCCAAATGTGTGTATGTGTATGTGTGTGTGTGTGTGTGTGTGTGTGTGTGTGTGTGTGTGTGTGTGTGTGTGTGTGTGTGTGCTGTTCAACAGTGACACACCTATCCCTTCATATTGTCAACCTTGCTTTTATCTTTCCTCTGCTACAAACTACAAATCAGTTGGCTTCTTCTTGTATACTCAGTAAAAGAAATATTGGAAAGCACTTACTTACCGATGTTAAACAATTGATTGCCTGAGACTGTCTTTGTTGTCTTTTGCAATATTGTACATCTCTGTACTGCCAGACACAACAACGGAATTTTTGTTTCAAGCTGTCCTCTTGGTTTGAATGTAATGGATAGCGTTAGAGATTGTAGGAGTGAACACCTATGACATGAGAGATTGTGTTGCAATCTAAAGCAGTAGAAGCAAATCCATAATAGGTTCATAGGTTCATAAGTGTGTACTAGGCTAATGGCCCTGGAGCCTTTACAAGCCTAGCCCATAGGATCACCCTGGCATCGTGCCACCCAACCTTAGTTCCTTGTGTCTCTGTCAAGTAGAGCCACTGGAGTGATCCCCAGGGTGAATTTTCTATTTCCATCCACTCATCAAGATTTCTCTTAAACAGGGCCAGTGAGGTGCTCCTCTTGACATGTATGTAAAGTCTATTCCATAGCATGGGCAGTTTCTGGGTTATGGACCTGTCCCTCCAGCAGGTTCTGTTGATTGTGGTAACGAACAGAAAAAAGACACCACAGGAACCAGGCAGCACCAAAATAAGTCCTTCAATGTAGAATGTAGCAAACTACTCCAAAAACCAAAACGCCAACACGTAGGTTTTAACGCTTTATTAAAGATCCGTTTTCGTCACCAACTTCATCAGAAATGAACACAGAATGCCCAACCTCATCATATTAAATGCTAGCTCCAATTAAAATTAATTGAATAATCAAATCAATTAAGTCTTTAAAACAATTGTCTGAAAATATCAGAAACATACTCCAAAATGCCATCTCTAAAATATAGGCATTTATAAAAAAATCACAGTAGTAAAACCTCACAAATAATTAATGTATTAAAATACCTGTGTTATGAATATTAAATACAGCATAAGTTCAAAATGTATATGCTATGAGTGTATTTGTTAACCATATATTGCCAAAACTCATAGCTTAGCTGCTCTCATTTTAAGTATTGGTGCAAGGGATACCATTTCACTGAGACCAGGGGGCTTAGTTGATTCTAAGACAACCTGCCAGAAAAGCTCTCTAAATTCTATCCTGGTCTCCCACATGCCACCCCTAGCATCCAAATGCACCACTTCCAACACGAAAAATTCAAATTTGGATTTAGTACAAAGGCAAGAGTGTTTGTAAAGTGCATTACTTTCTTTACCAGTTCTAATCTCATACAAATGTTCATAAATACGTTGTTTGAGCTTTCTTTCACTCTTGCCTATGTAAAATGAACCACAGAACATACATACTGCCATATAAATAATACCATAGGTATTGCAATTAGCAAATGAATTTAAAAAAAGTCTCCTGTCCCTTTCCTTCAAAAAATAATTTAGCCTTCTGGAAGAAGTCCATTTATATAGAGTATATAAGTAAAACTAGTTGCCTTTATTCCATATCACCCCCATGTTTTCTAACAAAGACTTTTGATATCATGAAGTACAGCTTTCTCTGGAAACAGGTACAGGATATATGGATTTTCTATGTATCCATACCTACTCATCTGATCATATACAACTTTATGTGAAAGTAATTTATCAGATAATGCATCAGTTTTGGTCTTTGGCTGGATTAATTTATCTTAGTCCCATACTCATCAGTGAGACTTTGTGCCCTCATGAGGGGCACTTTGCAGGTACACAACAGATTTTCCCATCATAACAATATTCTCTCTTTCCCCATCATACTCAACTGTATTAAAACTTTTAAGACTTCTGCCCTGTGACATGTAGAAACAAAGCGCACCATACATTTTCAGGCTCCTTGAATATTCCATATGCAAAAATAAATCACATTTCTAGATCCACTATTTCCAGTTGTCTGACAAATTACCCTAAATCATAGGTTCTTAGATTCATAATAGATTACTAGGCTAACAGCTTAAGAGCCCTTAAAGCCTAGCCAATATAATCCAATTTTGATTATAAGTGATTTATAATGTTTTCAACTGGGCGTGTGTCAGTATGGTTTGTGATGTAAGATGATTGCAACTAGGATTGCGTCAGTGTGCTTGGTTTTCATTTATATAAATGTATGATTCCCTGTTTGTAAGTGATGGTTTAATAAAGGTGTTTCTTGTTAAAAAAAAGGACAGGAATTGAATAATTTATGGAATGTTGCTTAGGGTATATGATATATAGCAATATATGTGAAGCATAATGTTTATAAACCTGAACTTGTTAATGCAGTTTCATATAAATGTAAATTTGCCTATGTCACAAGTGATAACTGAATAAAGATGTTTAAACATATGTATGTCCCATGGGGGTAAGAGGATGGCATGGATTTGTACCTGTGCTTGAGTATCTTACAGATTGCCTCTGTTCCTAATACCCCACCTATGTCCCTTTGGGTAGCATCAACTGTACAATTTCACAAGTGAAAAAGGACATAACTTATGTTTGATCCCATTTATCACATCATGGAACATATGAGTATTTAGTATTGCTCACAATAAAGAAACTGATAGGGCATGGAGCTAGTGGCATCAGAATTTACTTTAAAATGTACTACAAGAAAATGGTGTGTGGCACAGAGGTATGGAGCCCTGACACTGAACCAGACAACCAGGGCTCTTTTGGTGGCCTTGGGAATGGAGGAATCAGGCAAGGTAGAAGAGGAATGAAGGAGCATGACCAACTCGCTTCTTCCAAAAGAGAGGGATGTGAGGGTGGTCATCAAGCAGAGACGGTGGTGAGCCTTCTCCAGTGGAGACTGGAGAAAACACCACCCATGCCCCAGAATGGGAAGGCAGAGTTGTTTAATGATATGCCTACTTGTAAAAGTGAAAATGATTATATTCCCCTTCCCTTTTTAGGGGAGTATGAGTGAGGGAATACAGGGCATATAAAGCATCCAAATCACACCTGATGACAGCCTTCATAATGGCAGCACCCTGCTGACACTCGCATCAGTAATAAACGTAGAATGGGCCAATTGGCCAATATGGGGTTGATGATAGGTTGGCAGCCAGGGAAAAAGACAAAAAGTGTTGTACCACAGACAAAGGATGCCGCTTATGTTTTATACATTTTTATTTAATTTTATTTTTAAATTTTTTTAGTCCCCTTGGACCTCAAAGAACCATCCCAACCCCAGTACCCCACATCTACATCAGGTCTACCAGCCAACATCCTACCACTGGACTATTCCAGTATTTGCTGGGGCCAGCCATGGATCCTAAGGGCATCCTGGGGGCTCAACTGTCTGTGCTTCCATGGGGGGTGTTCTTTTTATATGCCCTACCCATGTTCCCTTTCTATGCTCCCCCACATGCTAATTAACCATGTCCGAGGGCAACTCCCTCTCAAAACCATGTCTTCCTTTAGGGAGTGTCATCAATAAGATCTCTCCCTCCCACAACAGGCACACCCATCACTCCCTGATTCTCCATCAGTCAGCAGTGATACTAAACAAACCCATGTCTGCTGGGCTGTACTTAGGGCTTTATCCATCTATGCCAACAGAATAGCCTATGTAATGTACATGTTTTATGACTAAGTTTACAGTTGTCAACTCTCTAGAAGCAACATATTTATTACAACCCAAAAACTGAAGTGAAGGTTAATAAACAGGTATCAGACGTGGTGGGGGTTCATGGGGGTGGGATACAACAAGAATCTTTCTCATTGTTGGAACCGTTAACAAGAAGAATATGAAAGGTAGAAAGTAAGTCAGATATGACTGCATTCTTACAGCTGAGTGGGGTGGATGAAACATTTCTGGTCACTTTGGAGAAGTTTAAAGCTTTCTAAAATGTTTGCGTTTAGAATGTAATATAGAATAATAGTCTTAAACAATCTGGAAAGCATTGGGAGAATAGCATCACAGAGGAGATTAGGAGGGCCAAAGGAGAGAAATATTTAGAGCTGTAGGTCTGGGAGCTTGGCAGATGATAAATAAGAATTATGGTGAAAAGATGAAAAAGATAATAAGAGACACTGAAGAATAAAAAGGTAAAAGAAGATCACTAATTGAAAAAAACTCTACTCACCCCCTTCCAACTTTTGTTTGCTTTACTCCCTTTCTTCAGATTAGACATATAACCATTAATTGTAAGAGGGAGGATAGCAAAATGCAAGAATGTGTTGCTTTTGTTTGGCATGCATAAGTCACCAGAAAATGGGAGGGGCAGGCTATGGAGTAAAGGAGGATATGAGGGCTGGAGAATGGCAGGCCTGGATGTATATGCTTTGGTATTTAATAAATACCAGAGGATAAGAAGAGCCAATCGCAGCATCATGAAGTGGAAGGGGATGAATCATGAGTTAAGTAGGGAGATGGGAGAAGGAGAACAGCAGTTTTTAATAGGTTGAAGGAGTTAGAGGCAGGAATGAGAAAATGACTGAATGTGAAGTGGTATTAATATGGGAAGTACATTTAAGACTTGAACTGGGAAAATGGGCCAAACTATACAAAATTTGGGATCACCTGTAGGTGAAAGGTATTAGGTAACTTGGTAACATGGGCGTACAGGAAAAGGTAGCGTTAAAGTCATTTACCCAGTTGCAGAAGGAGTATGGCATCATTAAATCATTAGTTTTGTTTTATAATTAGTTTGGGGCAGCAAAACAGAGGTTATGGTAAAAGGCAATTAAGCAGCAGGAGGGTGTATCTAATGGAGGCATACTGTCTGTCAAATGCGAGAAATGGAAATGAAAAGACAAGGAGAGAATAATACATAAATATATTATGAAGATAAAAGCTAAGATGGTGATGGAAAGGTTAAAGGAACAATAGAAAGAAATCAAAGAAATATTCTAACAAGACAGAGGGGGAGAAGAAGTGAGTACTAGACTAAGCAAGTAGTCTAGAAAAGGGCCCATTTGGGAAAAAAACAAATGAACATTATTTATAGGTGATAATATATTCCAGCAAGATTGCCAAGGGAAAGGAGATGATGGAGATTAGATAAAGAAAAGCACGGACACTGCCAATGTTTTGCATCAGGATCTGAGGAGTATGTGGGAATGTCATTAAGCAGAAGGAATATTTGGTATGCCTTTCACAAGGAAACTGAAGCTGTACTTATTTAGTATGTTATAGCAAACGAGGCTAAAACACGGGACTGCTGGAATGGGGCATGTCCTCTCAAAGATTGCAGTATGGATTTGAAGCCTATTGGTGTACAACTGGAAAACCACTTATGGAATTAAGGTGCCTGAAGTCAGAGCTTGTAATAGCCAAACCATGAGGATGATTATTAATGAATATTGAATTGCAAGGGGATGAAATGTGCTAGAAAAGTGGAGCAATATCTAACCACCTTCCATTCCTGATGAGTCTGATATGCAAAGCTATGGAACGCATCATCATGGACCTAATAAACAAGGATATAGGAAATCTCTAAGCTCTGGATCCTACACAGTTTGGTTTTGTAAAGGGTAGATCATGCCTGCTCAACTTGGTCGACTTCTTTGAGTCAGTCACCAGAGCTGTGGATGAAGGCAAGGTGGTTCATACAGCCTGCCTTGATCTGGCCAAGGCCTTTGATACCACTCCCCTCTCAGGAATCATTGAAAAACTCACTAAGCTAAGCATCAACCCCTATATCACTAGGTGAGTTACAAATTGGCTCACAGACAGCACCCATGGTGTGAAAGTAGCTGACTCCAAGTCAGACTGTCGACCAGTCACGAGAGGAGTCCCACAGGGTCCAGTCCTGGGTCCTCTCCTGTTTGATATCTACTTCTCTGAAGTCCAGGACAACACGAAGGGACTCTGGTTGACAAAGGTCACAGATGATTGCAAGTTGGGAACTATTATTAACTCCCCAAGTGATGTTGACATCTTACAGAAAGGCCTCAATGAGATCAATGACTGGTGTCAGAACCATGGCTTTAAGCTCAATGCCAAAAAATGTGTCATCATCCCCCTTGGCGAAAAACCCAGTTCACTTGAATTACCACATTGATGGTAGTCCACTGAACACAGAACACATTATAAGAGATCTGGGAACACAGGTTGACAACAACTTTTCTTTTGACCACCACATTGCCACTGTGGTCAGAAAGTCCTTCTATGTGGCTCATTTCATTACTAAGGGTTTTGCATCCAGGAAGAAAGAGGTTATTGTCTCCCTCTACTCTTCCCTCATTAGGCCAATCATCGAGTACAATGCCCCATTTGGCATGTATCTCACTAGACACCTGCAACAACTGAAGAGGCCACAAAAGTACCTCACAAAGAGGATCCTAGGCCTTAAACACTTGTCTTATATGGACAGACTCAAAAAAATCCAACTGTTCTCTGTCTCATATCGCCTACTTAGAGGCAATCTCTGCTTGACTTACAAAGCCATGTCTGACCCAGCTCTGTTAGAAATGCTACATCTAAATAAATCCCAATCCCTCCACACTACATGCTTCAGAAACCTCAACCTCATTACCACAATCAACACAGGCAGGTGTCAACAAGACCAATAAACAGAAAAAAGACACAACAGGAACCAGGCAGCACCAAAATAAGTCCTTCAATGTAGAATGTAGCAAACTACTCCAAAAACCAAAACGCCAACACGTAGGTTTTAATGCTTTATTAAAGATCCGTTTTCGTCACCAACTTCATCAGAAATGAACACAGAATGCCCAACCTCATCATATTAAATACTAGCTCCAATTAAAATTAATTGAATAATCAAATCAATTAAGTCTTTAAAACAATTGTCTGAAAATATCAGAAACATACACCAAAATGCCATCTCTAAAATATAGGCATTTATAAAAAATCACAGTAGTAAAACCTTACAAATAATTAATGTATTAAAATACCTGTGTTATGAATATTAAATACAGCATAAGTTCAAAATTTATATGCTATGAGTGTATTTGTTAACCTATATTGCCAAAACTCATAGCTTAGCTGCTCTCATTTTAAGTATTGGTGCAAGGGATACCATTTCATTGAGACCAGGGGGCTTAGTTGATTCTAAGACAACCTGCCAGAAAAGCTCTCTAAATTCTATCCTGGTCTCCCACATGCCACCCTAGCATCCAAATGCACCACTTCCAACACGAAAAATTCAAATTTAGATTTAGTACAAAGGCAAGAGCGGTTGTAAAGTGCATTACTTTCTTTACCAGTTCTAATCTCATACAAATGTTCATAAATACGTTGTTTGAGCTTTCTTTCACTCTTGCCTATGTAAAATGAACCACAGAACATACATACTGCCATATAAATAATACCATAGGTATTGCAATTAGCAAATGAATTTAAAAAAAGTCTCCTGTCCCTTTCCTTCAAAAAATAACTCTCTCCCACTAATAGATGTTTGCAATAATTACATGCCCCACACTTAAATAAACCTTTTTTGTTGTTGTTAGTGGGCTTACCAGGTTTCATATCTGTATGCCCCATTTCTAGATAGTTTTTTATTGTTCTTCCTTTCCTGTATACAAATGTCAATTTATCAGTAAAAATATTAGTTAAATCAGAGATTTTGGAGAAATTCACCCATTCTCTCTCCATAGTTTTTCTAACAAGACTCGATTGTCCATCAAAGGTAGTAACCAGGCAGTTCGTATAATTGTCCATCTCCTGTTCCTTGGATGGAAAAATTATCCCACTACCAGTGCCTAATATAGGGGCAAACCTAGAATTTCTAGCCGAAGACACCTCTCTAAAGATTTCATCTATAAGGTCTTCAGGGTACCCTCTACTCTGAAACTGAACCCTTAACCAATCACATTCCTCCAGGAAAATTCCATCTTCAGAGGACATTCTACTGATTCTCACAAATTGCCCTTTAAGAACCCCTCTTTTTTGTGAAAGAGGGTGTGAGCTACTAAAATGGAGGTAAGAATTCGAGAAGGTATCTTTCCTGTATACCTTTGAGACAAAGTGTTTATCCTTTTTCTGAATAGTAATGTCTAAGTAATTCAAAGTGTCACAATCAAACTTGTAAGTGAATTTCAAAAAGGCTGTAGTACCACTAAGGTAATTAACCATTTCACCAAATGCTGTTTCATCTCCTGTCCACAGGAAACAAAGGTAATCTAGAAATCTACCATAGAGTACCCAATTGTCTTTGTGTAGAGAATTCAAAAGAAATTTATTTTCCCAATATGCCATAATAATGTTTGCGTAGGTGGGGGCACAATGGGCCCACATCGCTACGCCCCTTACTTGTTGATAATATTCTCCAGCAAAGAAAATGAAATTATGTTTTAAAATAACTTCCATAAGAAGCAATACTGTTCTAAATTCATTATTGGTAAGCCCCTTATATTCAACCATTTCCTCAAACCAATACAAACCAGTATCATGAGGTATACTGGTAAAAAGGTCTATTACATCCATTGTTCCAAAAGAAAGTTTTTCTGAAAACAATGAATGTTCAAATTTTCTAAGGTTCTTAAAGGGCAATTTGTGAGAATCAGTAGAATGTCCTCTGAAGATGGAATTTTCCTGGAGGAATGTGATTGGTTAAGGGTTCAGTTTCAGAGTAGAGGGTACCCTGAAGACCTTATAGATGAAATCTTTAGAGAGGTGTCTTCAGCTAGAAATTCTAGGTTTGCCCCTGTATTAGGCACTGGTAGTGGGATAATTTTTCCATCCAAGGAACAGGAGATGGGCAATTATACAAACTGCCTGGTTACTACCTTTGATGGACAACCGAGTCTTGTTAGAAAAACTATGGAGAGAGAATGGGTGAATTTCTCCAAAATCTCTGATTTAACTAATATTTTTACTGATAAATTGACATTTATATTTATATTTATATATTATATACATTTGTATACAGGAAAGGAAGAACAATAAAAAACTACCTAGAAATGGGGCATACAGATTTGAAACCTGGTAAGCCCACCAATAACAAAAAAGGTTTATTTAAGTGTGGGGCATGTAATTATTGCAAACATCTATTAGTGGGAGAGAGTTATTTTTTGAAGGAAAGGGACAGGAGACTTTTTTTAAATTCATTTGCTAATTGCAATACCTATGGTATTATTTATATGGCAGTATGTATGTTCTGTGGTTCATTTTACATAGGCAAGAGTGAAAGAAAGCTCAAACAACGTATTTATGAACATTTGTATGAGATTAGAACTGGTAAAGAAAGTAATGCACTTTACAAACGCTCTTGCCTTTGTACTAAATCCAAATTTGAATTTTTCGTGTTGGAAGTGGTGCATTTGGATGCTAGGGTGGCATGTGGGAGACCAGGATAGAATTTAGAGAGCTTTTCTGGCAGGTTGTCTTAGAATCAACTAAGCCCCCTGGTCTCAATGAAATGGTATCCCTTGCACCAATACTTAAAATGAGAGCAGCTAAGCTATGAGTTTTGGCAATATAGGTTAACAAATACACTCATAGCATATAAATTTTGAACTTATGCTGTATTTAATATTCATAACACAGGTATTTTAATACATTAATTATTTGTAAGGTTTTACTACTGTGATTTTTTATAAATGCCTATATTTTAGAGATGGCATTTTGGAGTATGTTTCTGATATTTTCAGACAATTGTTTTAAAGACTTAATTGATTTGATTATTCAATTAATTTTAATTGGAGCTAGTATTTAATATGATGAGGTTGGGCATTCTGTGTTCATTTCTGATGAAGTTGGTGATGAAAACGGATCTTTAATAAAGCGTTAAAACCTACGTGTTGGCGTTTTGGTTTTTGGAGTAGTTTGCTACATTCTACATTGAAGGACTTATTTTGGTGCTGCCTGGTTCCTGTGGTGTCTTTTTTCTGTTTATTGGTCTTGTTGACACCTGCCTGTGTTGATTGTGGTAATGAGGTTGAGGTTTCTGAAGCATGTAGTGTGGAGGGATTGGGATTTATTTAGATGTAGCATTTCTAACAGAGCTGGGTCAGACATGGCTTTGTAAGTCAAGCAGAGATTGCCTCTAATTAGGCGATATGAGACAGAGAACAGTTGGATTTTTTTGAGTCTGTCCATATAAGACAAGTGTTTAAGGCCTAGGATCCTCTTTGTGAGGTACTTTTGTGGCCTCTTCAGTTGTTGCAGGTGTCTAGTGAGATACATGCCAAATGGGGCATTGTACTCGATGATTGGCCTAATGAGGGAAGAGTAGAGGGGGACAATAACCTCTTTCTTCCTGGATGCAAAACCCTTAGTAATGAAATGAGCCACATAGAAGGACTTTCTGACCACAGTGGCAATGTGGTGGTCAAAAGAGAAGTTGCTGTCAACATGTGTTCCCAGATCTCTTATAATGTGTTCTGTGTTCAGTGGACTACCATCGATGTGGTAATTCAAGTGAACTGGGTTTTTCGCAAGGGGGATGATGACACATTTTTTGGCATTGAGCTTAAAGCCATGGTTCTGACACCAGTCATTGGTCTCATTGAGGCCTTTCTGTAAGATGTCAACATCACTTGGGGAGTTAATAATAGTTCCCAACTTGCAATCATCTGTGACCTTTGTCAACCAGAGTCCCTTCGTGTTGTCCTGGACTTCATAGAAGTAGATATCAAACAGGAGAGGACCCAGGAGTGGACCATGTGGGACTCCTCTCGTGACTGGTTGACAGTCTGACTTGGAGTCAGCTACTTTCACACTATGGGTGCTGTCTGTGAGCCAATTTGTAACTCACCTAGTGATATAGGGGTTGATGCTTAGCTTAGTGAGTTTTTCAATGATTCCTGAGAGGGGAGTGGTATCAAAGGCCTTGGCCAGATCAAGGCAGGCTGTATGAACCACCTTGCCTTCATCCATAGCTCTGGTGACTGACTCAAAGAAGTCGACCAAGTTGAGCAGGCATGATCTACCCTTTACAAAACCAAACTGTGTAGGATCCAGAGTTTAGAGATTTCCTATATCCTTGTTTATTAGGTCCATGATGATGCGTTCCATAGCTTTGCATATTAGACTCATCAAGAATGGAAGGTGGTTAGATATTGCTCCACTTTTCTAGCACATTTTATCCTCTTGCAATTCAATATTCATTAATAATCATCCTCATGGTTTGGCTATTACAAGCTCTGACTTCAGGCACCTTAATTCCATAAGTGGTTTTCCAGTTGTACACCAATAGGCTTCAAATCCATACTGCAATCATTAAGAGGACATGCCCCATTCCAGCAGTCCCGTGTTTTAGCCTTGTTTGCTATAACATACTAAATAAGTACAGCTTCAGTTTCCTTGTGAAAGGCATACCAAATATTCCTTCTCCTTAATGACATTCCCGCACACTCCTCAGATCCTGATGCAAAACATTGGCAGTGTCCATGCTTTTCTTTATCTAATCTCCATCATCTCCTTTCCCTTGGCAATCTTGCTGGAATATATTATCACCTATAAATAATGTTCATTTGTTTTTTTCCCAAATGGGCCCTTTTCTAGACTACTTGCTTAGTCTAGTACTCACTTCTTCTCCCCCTCTGTCTTGTTAGAATATTTCTTTGATTTCTTTCTATTGTTCCTTTAACCTTTCCATCACCATCTTAGCTTTTATCTTCATAATATATTTATGTATTATTCTCTCCTTGGCTTTTCATTTCCATTTCTCGCATTTGACAGACAGTATGCATCCATTAGATAGACCCTCCTGCTGCTTAATTGCCTTTTACCATAACCTCTGTATTGCTGCCCCAAACTAATTATAAAACAAAACTAATGATTTAATGATGCCATACTCCTTCTGCAACTGGGTAAATGACTTTAACGCTACCTTTTCCTGTACACCCATGTTACCAAGTTACCTAATACCTTTCACCCACAGATGATCCCAAATTTTGTATAGTTTGACCCATTTTCCCAGTTCAAGTCTTAAATGTACTTCCCATATTAATACCACTTCACATTCAGTCATTTTCTCATTCCTGCCTCTAACTCCTTCAACCTATTAAAAACTGCTGTTCTCCTTCTCCCATCTCCCTACTTAACTCATGATTCATCCCCTTCCACATCATGATGCTGTGATTGGCTCTTCTTATCCTCTGTTATTTATTAAATACCAAAGCATATACATCCAGGCCTGCCATTCTCCAGCCCTCATATCCTCCTTTACTCCATAGCCTGCCCCTCCCATTTTCTGGTGACTTATCCATGCCAAACAAAAGCAACACATTCTTGCATTTTACTATCCTCTCTCCCACAATTAATGGTTATATGTCTAATCTGAAGAAAGGGAGTAAAGCAAACAAAAGTTGGAAGGGGGTGAGTAGAGTTTTTTTCAATTAGTGATCTTCTTTTACCTTTTTATTCTTCAGTGTCTCTTATTATCTTTTTCTTCATTTCACCATAATTCTTATTTATCATCTGCCAAGCTCCCAGACCTACAGCTCTAAATATTTCTCTCCTTTGGCCCTCCTAATCTCCTCTGTGATGCTATTCTCCCAATGCTTTCCAGATTGTTTAAGACTATTATTCTATATTACATTCTAAACGCAAACATTTTAGAAAGCTTTAAACTTCTCCAAAGTGACCAGAAATGTTTCATCCACCCCACTCAGCTGTAAGAATGCAGTTATATCTGACTTACTTTCTACCTTTCATATTCTTCTTGTTAACGGTTCCAACAATGAGTAAGATTCTTGTTGTATCCCACCCCCATGAACCCCCACCACTTCTGATACCTGTTTATTAACCTTCACTTCAGTTTTTGGGTTGTAATAAATATGTTGCTTCTAGAGAGTTGACAACTGTAAACTCAGTCATAAAACATGTACATTACATAGGCTATTCTGTTGGCATAGATGGATAAAGCCCTAAGTACAGCCCAGCAGACACGGGTTTGTTTAGTATCACTGCTGACTGATGGAGAATCAGGGAGTGATGGGTGTGCCTGTTCTGGGAGGGAGAGATCTTATTGATGACACTCCCTAAGGGAAGACATGGTTTTGAGAGGGAGTTGCCCTCGGACATGGTTGATTAGCATGTGGGGGGAGCATAGAAAGGGAACATGGGTAGGGCATATAAAAAGAACACCCCCCCCATGGAAGCACAGACAGTTGAGTCCCCAGGATGCCCTTAGGATCCATGGGTGGCCCCAGCAAATACTGGAATAGTCCAGTGGTAGGATGTTGGCTGGTAGACCTGATGTAGATGTGGGGTACTGGGGTTGGGATGGTTCTTTGAGGTCCAAGGGGACTAAAAAAATTTAAAAATAAAATTAAATAAAAATGTATAAAACATAAGCGGCATCCTTTGTCTGTGGTACAATACTTTTTGTCTTTTTCCCTGGCTGCCAACCTATCATCAGCCCCATATTGGCCAATTGGCCCATTCTACGTTTATTACTGATGCGAGTGTCAGCAGGGTGCTGCCATTATGAAGGCTGTCATCAGGTGTGATTTGGATGCTTTATATGCCCTGTATTCCCTCACTCATATTCCCCTAAAAAGGGAAGGGGAATATAATCATTTTCACTTTTACAAGTTGGCATATCATTAAGCAACCCTGCCTTCCCATTTTGGGGCATGGGTGGTGTTTTCTCCAGTCTCCACTGGAGAAGGCTCACCACCGTCTCTGCTTGATGACCACCCTCACATCCCTCTCTTTTGGAAGAAGCGAGTTGGTCATGCTCCTTCATTCCTCTTCTACCTTGCCTGATTCCTCCATTCCCAAGGCCACCAAAAGAGCCCTGGTTGTCTGGTTCAGTGTCAGGGCTCCATACCTCTGTGCCACACACCATTTTCTTGTAGTACATTTTAAAGTAAATTCTGATGCCACTAGCTCCATGCCCTATCAGTTTCTTTATTGTGAGCAATACTAAATACTCATATGTTCCATGATGTGATAAATGGGATCAAACATAAGTTATGTCCTTTTCACTTGTGAAATTGTACAGTTGATGCTACCCAAAGGGACATAGGTGGGGTATTAGGAACAGAGGCAATCTGTAAGATACTCAAGCACAGGTACAAATCCATGCCATCCTCTTACCCCATGGGACATACATATGTTTAAACATCTTTATTCAGTTATCACTTGTGACATAGGCAAATTTACATTTATATAAAAGTAATCAAACTGCATTAACAAGTTCAGGTTTATAAACATTATGCTTCACATATATTGCTATATATCATATACCCTAAGCAACATTCCATAAATTATTCAATTCCTGTCCTTTTTTTAACAAGAAACACCTTTATTAAACCATCACTTACAAACAGGGAATCATACATTTATATAAATGAAAACAAAGCACACTGACGCAATCCTAGTTGCAATCATCTTACATCACAAACCATACTGACACACGCCCAGTTGAAAACATTATACATCACTTATAATCAAAATTGGATTATATTGACTAGGCTTTAAGGGATCTTAAGCTGTTAGCCTAGTAATCTATTATGAATCTAAGAACCTATGATTTAGGGTAATTTGTCAGACAACTGGAAATAGTGGATCTAGAAATGTGATTTATTCCTGCATATGGAATATTCAAGAAGCCTGAAAATGTATGGTACGCTTTGTTTCTACATGTCACAGGGCAGAAGTCTTAAAAGTTTTAATACAGTTGAGTATGATGGGGAAAGAGAGAATATTGCTATGATGGGAAAATCTGTTGTGTACCTGCAAAGTGCCCCTTATGAGGGCACAAAGTCTCACTGATGAGTATGCGACTAAGATAAATTAATCCAGCCAAAGACCAAAACCGATGCATTATCTGATAAATTACTTTCACATAAAGTTGTATATGATCAGATGAGTAGGTATGGATACATAGAAAATCCATATATCCTGTACCTGTTTCCAGAGAAAGCTGTACTTCATGATATCAAAAGTCTGTGTTAGAAAACCTGGGGGTGATATGGAATAAAGGCAACTAGTTTTATTTATATACTCTATATAAATGGGCTTCTTCCAGAAGGCTAAATTCAGGCAACAAAGGAAAAGAATGAAAGGAAAGAAGAAAAGTAGTAAAGACAGGAGGAAAGAATAAATAATGTGCTTCTACTTCCATAAAGCCTCCAACATTTGGCACTACCACAGGTCCTTGTGCAGGTTCATCCTTGGGGATACAAGGGGAAGTGGTTTTGCATAGTATCTGGAACAGGACAAGACTTCAGATAGGGTAATTCTTTGGGATCCAGAGGGAAGTGACTTTATGTAGTAGCTGGAACAGTACACAATTTTGGACAGGTTGATCCTTTGGGATAAAAAGGGAAGTGATTTGCATAGTATCTGGAGCAGTACAAGATGTTGGAGAGGTTCATCCTTTCGGATACAAAGAGACATGGCTTTGTGTAGTAACTGGAACAGTACAAGATTAAGGACAGGTTTATCCTTTGGGAATACAAGGTTTTGCATTGCATCTTGAACAGTACAAGATTTGGGACAGCACTCCTATTTGTGTTGGAGCCAGAAGGTAATATGGAAAGTAATTCCTAAGGAAAGTGTTATAATATCATAAAACAGAATAAGAAAAATAATTGGAAAGGGAAGTGTGAAGGCCCTAAAAAGGACAGAGAAGAGATTAGGACAAAATTAAGTAATGTAGGCTCTAATAAAGAGGTAAAAGATTAGCAATGAGGGGATAGGATTACTGTAAGATGGGGGATCTATAGCAAAAGACATACTATGAGTTGATTTACAGGATGGGGCAAGGCACAAAAAAAGAAGAGCATTTCATCAATGCAGCGATACCCTACCTATTCTATAAGTATTTTATAAGGAAGAAGGGGAGCCAAACTGGATAGCAATAACTAAAAAAGCTTAAATATTAGGCTGCACTTATGATGATGTTACCATCAAGGCTTACTTTCATTCATTACCAGAGCCCTTACCATTTAGGCAGGAATCAGAAAATTCTAACAACCTGGATGCATGAGCTGGGGGTTGGGATCAGACAACTAGAAATAGTAAAGTATTCAAAGTAGGTCTAAAGATCCAGGAGAAGAAGACAAAATGTAGCATGGATAGGCTTTTGCTCAAGACTCCATCTCAGAAAAAGTCTGAGATGAATAATAAAGTTGTTTATGTAAGCATGTTACCTTCTGACTTGCATAGTGCAACTATCCCCAGTGTATCACATACTGTATAGGTTCATAAGTGAACAGTCGGTTAACTGTCCTTGTGGGCCATTTTTAGCCTAGCCAGTTATCCCATTAGTTAAAATTACCTATACCTAGCTCCAGGCTCTATATTGTATACTACTAAAAGAACAGTGATTAATTCTAAGCAAGGCAGTGATTATTCCTAGGGAATACCACTGAGTGTTTATAAGGGACATATTGTAGGAAGAGCATTTAGGTACTGCCTCTAACCATATGTAATGCAGGGGGCAGTCCTGTGTTAAATTGTCTCATTCCCATCCATAGATCCAGGCTGTGTTTTAATGACAACTGCAGTGAACTTTGTTTTAAATGTAGGGAGACTCTGTTCTAGAGTAGTGGTAACAGCTGAGGGATGAGCCTGTCTCTCCAAACCATTCTGTTTAAGTTAAAGAAGAGGTTTTGGTCCTTGAAATGTGCATTTCTGGTACCAATGACTTGTGGATGTACAATAGTCCCATCAGTATAGGCCTACATGATTTTATACATATATATATATATATATATGTGTGTGTGTGTGTGTGTGTGTGTGTGTGTCTGTGTGTGTGTGTATATATATATATATATATATATATATATATATATATATATATGATCCACCACAACAGCAGAAAGGTCAAAAATGAGTTTATTGTACAAAATTCAGGTTAAGCGCTTTCTTCCCCTATGAGGGATTTCTCAGAACAACTTAAAACATAACCCAACCCTTTCTATATATTACATAACCACATTATCACATCAATCAATCAAATTTAACCCATTAAAATTCAATTGCACCATTTTAAGTCATAAGAATTAATACCATACCTAAAACAGATATAAAAATGTGCAAATGTGCATATATATATAAAATAATAAATAAATATGTGAATAAACTTACCCCACAATATTTTTTAATTTTAACAGACAAGACATATTAATACTTTCATTAATACCTGGATACTGCATTGCATTTAACCTCAATTGCCACTTGAGATTGCATATATCCAGGTTCACATCCAAAACTCTAACCTGAGGGTCCTTCAATAATTGCTGTAAAACCGTAAACTTAAAATCATGATCCATATATTCCTGAATATGCCTAGTTAAGGCATTAGTCATTTTTTTTTATTCCTTATATCCAACAGATGCTCACTAATCCTCTCTTTAAAATGCCTACATGTTTTACCTGGTTTACTATCAAAAAATCGACAATAATAAAAAAAAGTGTACGAAAGTTCGACTTTTAACATCGGAAATGAACATTTCCGTATGTACCTAATGTCAAAAACAGCTAATTGTCGAAAATGAGTGACATTTTCGACAATTAACAGCACTCCCACCCTTCCCTTAACTCCCTACCTAACTAGCCTAAACTCACATCTATGCAAGCCCCCCTGCACCCCCCTGCGCCTCCCACACCCCCCTAACTTAATATTCCAACTCCGAGATCGCACTACAGTGAGGAAAGGGATGTATTTCCCTAACCGCACTGTACCGCAATCCCCTTACATGAGTGAACGTTATCATTGTGACTGCACAGTCCATTCGCAATGATAACATTCGCTCACATAACCTGCCGAACTATGATGTGTTCGAACATATGTTGTTCGAATACTTCATAGCCGTGCAAGTGCACTGCAAAATATTGATAGTAAACCGTTTTACCTATGTAAAATATGGGATAGTTTTGGCACTTGGCCAAATAAACTACTTTCTTGCTGCTGCAATTAAAATGCCCAGTTACATGAATGAATCTACCATTCAAATTAACGTGATCCTTGGTCTCCAAGATGTTACTGCAGCAGGACCCCATCCCACATTTAAAATTGCAACAAGGCCTAAAATTGTAAATTTTACCCTTAAAAACACTCATCTCCAAGATATTTTTAAATGACCTATCCTTCCTGCATAATATAAACGGTGTCTTACCCACTTTTTGGGCTACATTGTGATCAAACTCTAATATATCCCAGTTACACCTAATTATGTCAACCACTGCCTTGGAATCGATATTAAATGTGATAATAAAACTAAATCCCACCTCTTTCCTGTCCTCTTTGTGGGTAAAATAATCAGCAGGGACTGTTGCTATTCCACCCCCCCAAAATAGGTTTGTAAAATCCATTTATTCACTTTTTTGTTACTTCATCACTTACTTCACTCAACATCCGCAGGAGGTATCCTCTTTGCTTAAACATCTGCACTATAAAGGATACTTCATCCATGAATTTATCATCATAACTTACCATCCTGACAGCCCTAACCAGCTGTCCTTTAATAATGGACCTTTTCTGGTAATAGGGATGTCAGCTGTTAAATTCTAAATATGAAATAGAAAAGTTTGGTTTTTAAAAAATCATGGATGTCATCCTGTTATTTTCCATGTCAATTGCCAAATGGACATCTAAATACATAATATTGTCCCTGCTGAAACTAGATGTGAATTTAAAAAAAAATCAACTGTTTCATTAATGTACTCAAAAAATCCACTTAAAAGCTCTTCTGAGCTCTTCCATACCAAAAAAAATATCGTCCAAAAATCTAGTGTAGTGCACAATTTGTTGTTGGAACTTGCTCTTAAACACATATTCTTGTTCCCAGTAGGACACAACATAGTTGGCAAAAATGGGAGCATTGCCACCCCTGTGGCTTGTTTGTAATATTGCCCTTCAAAAAACACATAAGTTATTTTTGAGCACCAACTCCATCAACACTACATATTTGTTAATCTGATCCTGATCATATATACCTGTTTTCACTAATTGTACTTCTAACCATGTTAAACCCATTTCATGGGGTATTACTGTAAACAAATTACAAATATCAGTTGTGACCAATATAATATCACTACTGAACACAATTTGATTTAATTTCTCCAGGAAATGCCAAATATCTTTGCAAATGTATGGGAAGGCAACCAACCCTTTTTGTAATTGGATGTCCAAGTATTTACTAATAAAACATGTCTTGGAGTGCTTTCCATTAACAATCTGTCAAAACTTGGGATTTTTTAACTCTTTATGAATTTTAGGTATAGCAAAAATATTGGACACCATCGGGTAATCATTCCTTATAAATCCATATTCTTCCTCGTTAATTTGTCCTTGATACAACATATCTTCCAACATCAAATCAACTGTTCTATACATAATATTGATCTCATTCTAGGAACTTTCCTCATATGCTCCTTCCATCAGTAACACATTCATACCATTGGAATAATCACCCTTATCCATAATAACAATCCCACTACCCTTATCGGTTTCATAACCTGAATACTCTTATACTTAGCTATTTTCAACAAGTCATACTCCATTTTACTCAAATTGCTGTTAAGTTCAAATTTAGACATATTATATAATTGTCTAATATCTCTCTTGCATATTTTGTCAAATACCCCAATAAAATTATTGTTGGGGGGGGTTAAACGTACTGGGCTTTTTTAACTTTGAAGGACCACGGAAGCTATAGTTAACTTCATTATTAAACCATACCTTGCAGTTTAACTTGCGTGTGAATAATTTCAAATCAACCAAAGTTTAATCTACATTACCCCTCCTACTTGGACGAAGGTTAAACCCTTGGCTAATAAATTTGTGTGCTTACTACTAAAACACTTACTGGTATAATTATAGATTTTAAAATCACCAGCAGCATTATATAAAATTTGAGGTAAACCAATCGCTTCATGCATCAAAAGCATTAGAACTTCCAAATCTATCGACTCATTATTACATATTCCATGTTGAATATCACTAAATAGTTCAAGTTCTTCATATACATGACTACAAGAATGAATTAAATTAACTTCACTTTGATGAGCCATGTCTAGAGGCCCCTATTCAATGGTAAACTGTCCCAAGTCATTCACATTGTAATCTTTCTCATTACTAACTTTGGACCATGCTTGCTGGGCTAAATCCATCAGTGCATCTGCCGAAAGTTGCGGTTCCTTTGGGTCTTCAGTCTGGCTCCCTGTTCAGTATAATCCCTCTGGCCATTCACCGAAAAATAATAAGGTTGCTGCCCTTTCCCCCACAATCTTTCTGAACGCCTTACATTCTCTTCATCGGGAGAGTGCTGTTACGCACACGCTTGCTGTCCTGAAATGATCTTAGGGATGATGTCACTTCCTCTTCACTTCTTGGCCCATGATTGGTTCCTTGATTGTTGTTACCATGGTGACTCAGGGAGAATGGATACACCCTCCCTTTCGAATATTCATTCATATTTCTCTTAATCTTATTACATTTCCGTATAAAAATGTCACCACAAACATTGTCAACTTTGCTAAATGTATTTACATAATTAGTTTGATATCAACCAAAGACTTTTAATTTTAATTGCAGCAGGAAGAATGTAGTTTATTTGGCCAAGTGCCAAGACTGTCCCATATTTTACATCAGTAAAACATGAAGGTGTTTTAAAGAAAGGCTTAGTGAACATCTGTTGGATATAAGGAATAAAAAAAATTACTACTGCCTTAACTCGGCATATTCAGGAATATATGGATCATGGTTTTAAGTTCATGGTTTTACAGCAATTATTGAAGGACCCTCAGGGTAAAGTTTTGGATGTGCACCTAGATATATGCAAACTCAAGAGGCAATTGAGGTTACATGCAATGCAGGATCCCAGTATTAATGAAAGGGGACTAAAAAAATTTAAAAATAAAATTAAATAAAAATGTATAAAACATAAGCGGCATCCTTTGTCTGTGGTACAATACTTTTTGTCTTTTTCCCTGGCTGCCAACCTATCATCAGCCCCATATTGGCCAATTGGCCCATTCTACATTTATTACTGATGCGAGTGTCAGCAGGGTGCTGCCATTATGAAGGCTGTCATCAGGTGTGATTTGGATGCTTTATATGCCCTGTATTCCCTCACTCATACTCCCCTAAAAAGGGAAGGGGAATATAATCATTTTCACTTTTACAAGTTGGCATATCATTAAGCAACCCTGCCTTCCCATTTTGGGGCATGGGTGGTGTTTTCTCCAGTCTCCACTGGAGAAGGCTCACCACCGTCTCTGCTTGATGACCACCCTCACATCCCTCTCTTTTGGAAGAAGCGAGTTGGTCATGCTCCTTCATTCCTCTTCTACCTTGCCTGATTCCTCCATTCCCAAGGCCACCAAAAGAGCCCTGGTTGTCTGGTTCAGTGTCAGGGCTCCATACCTCTGTGCCACACACCATTTTCTTGTAGTACATTTTAAAGTAAATTCTGATGCCACTAGCTCCATGCCCTATCAGTTTCTTTATTGTGAGCAATACTAAATACTCATATGTTCCATGATGTGATAAATGGGATCAAACATAAGTTATGTCCTTTTTCACTTGTGAAATTGTACAGTTGATGCTAGCCAAAGGGACATAGGTGGGGTATTAGGAACAGAGGCAATCTGTAAGATACTCAAGCACAGGTACAAATCCATGCCATCCTCTTACCCCCATGGGACATACATATGTTTAAACATCTTTATTCAGTTATCACTTGTGACATAGGCAAATTTACATTTATATAAAAGTAATCAAACTGCATTAACAAGTTCAGGTTTATAAACATTATGCTTCACATATATTGCTATATATCATATACCCTAAGCAACATTCCATAAATTATTCAATTCCTGTCCTTTTTTTAACAAGAAACACCTTTATTAAACCATCACTTACAAACAGGGAATCATACATTTATATAAATGAAAACAAAGCACACTGACGCAATCCTAGTTGCAATCATCTTACATCACAAACCATACTGACACATGCCCAGTTGAAAACATTATACATCACTTATAATCAAAATTGGATTATATTGACTAGGCTTTAAGGGATCTTAAGCTGTTAGCCTAGTAATCTATTATGAATCTAAGAACCTATGATTTAGGGTAATTTGTCAGACAACTGGAAATAGTGGATCTAGAAATGTGATTTACTCCTGCATATGGAATATTCAAGAAGCCTGAAAATGTATGGTACGCTTTGTTTCTACATGTCACAGGGCAGAAGTCATAAAAGTTTTAATACAGTTGAGTATGATGGGGAAAGAGAGAATATTGCTATGATGGGAAAATCTGTTGTGTACCTGCAAAGTGCCCCTTATGAGGGCACAAAGTCTCACTGATGAGTATGGGACTAAGATAAATTAATCCAGCCAAAGACCAAAACCGATGCATTAGCTGATAAATTACTTTCACATAAAGTTGTATATGATCAGATGAGTAGGTATGGATACATAGAAAATCCATATATCCTGTACCTGTTTCCAGAGAAAGCTGTACTTCATGATATCAAAAGTCTTTGTTAGAAAACCTGGGGGTGATATGGAATAAAGGCAACTAGTTTTATTTATATACTCTATATAAATGGGTTTCTTCCAGAAGGCTAAATTCAGGCAACAAAGGAAAAGAATGAAAGGAAAGAAGAAAAGTAGTAAAGACAGGAGGAAAGAAGAAATAATGTGCTTCTACTTCCATAAAGCCTCCAACATTTGGCACTACCACAGGTCCTTGTGCAGGTTCATCCTTGGGGATACAAGGGGAAGTGGTTTTGCATAGTATCTGGAACAGGACAAGACTTCAGATAGGGTAATTCTTTGGGATCCAGAGGAAGTGACTTTATGTAGTAGCTGGAACAGTACACAATTTTGGACAGGTTGATCCTTTGGGATAAAAAGGGAAGTGATTTGCATAGTATCTGGAGCAGTACAAGATGTTGGAGAGGTTCATCCTTTCGGATACAAAGAGACATGGCTTTGTGTAGTAACTGGAACAGTACAAGATTAAGGACAGGTTTATCCTTTGGGAATACAAGGTTTTGCATTGCATCTTGAACAGTACAAGATTTGGGACAGCACTCCTATTTGTGTTGGAGCCAGAAGGTAATATGGAAAGTAATTCCTAAGGAAAGTGTTATAATATCATAAAACAGAATAAGAAAAATAATTGGAAAGGGAAGTGTGAAGGCCCTAAAAAGGACAGAGAAGAGATTAGGACAAAATTAAGTAATGTAGGCTCTAATAAAGAGGTAAAAGATTAGCAATGAGGGGATAGGATTACTGTAAGATGGGGGATCTATAGCAAAAGACATACTATGAGTTGATTTACAGGATGGAGCAAGGCACAAAAAAAGAAGAGCATTTCATCAATGCAGCGATACCCTACCTATTCTATAAGTATTTTATAAGGAAGAAGGGGAGCCAAACTGGATAGCAATAACTAAAAAAGCTTAAATATTAGGCTGCACTTATGATGATGTTACCATCAAGGCTTACTTTCATTCATTACCAGAGCCCTTACCATTTAGGCAGGAATCAGAAAATTCTAACAACCTGGATGCATGAGCTGGGGGTTGGGATCAGACAACTAGAAATAGTAAAGTATTCAAAGTAGGTCTAAAGATCCAGGAGAAGAAGACAAAATGTAGCATGGATAGGCTTTTGCTCAAGACTCCATCTCAGAAAAAGTCTGAGATGAATAATAAAGTTGTTTATGTAAGCATGTTACCTTCTGACTTGCATAGTGCAACTATCCCCAGTGTATCACATACTGTATAGGTTCATAAGTGAACAGTCGGTTAACTGTCCTTGTGGGCCATTTTTAGCCTAGCCAGTTATCCCATTAGTTAGAATTACCTATACCTAGCTCCAGGCTCTGTATTGTATACTACTAAAAGAACAGTGATTAATTCTAAGCAAGGCAGTGATTATTCCTAGGGAATACCACTGAGTGTTTATAAGGGACATATTGTAGGAAGAGCATTTAGGTACTGCCTCTAACCATATGTAATGCAGGGGGCAGTCCTGTGTTAAATTGTCTCATTCCCATCCATAGATCCAGGCTGTGTTTTAATGACAACTGCAGTGAACTTTGTTTTAAATGGAGGGAGACTCTGTTCTAGAGTAGTGGTAACAGCTGAGGGATGAGCCTGTCTCTCCAAACCATTCTGTTTAAGTTAAAGAAGAGGTTTTGGTCCTTGAAATGTGCATTTCTGGTACCAACGACTTGTGGATGTACAATAGTCCCATCAGTATAGGCCTACATGATTTTATACACATATATATATATATATATATATATATATATATATATGTGTGTGTGTGTGTGTGTGTGTGTATATATATATATATATATATATATATATATATATATGATCCACCACAACAGCAGAAAGGTCAAAAATGAGTTTATTGTACAAAATTCAGGTTAAGCGCTTTCTTCCCCTATGAGGGATTTCTCAGAACAACTTAAAACATAACCCAACCCTTTCTATATATTACATAACCACATTATCACATCAATCAATCAAATTTAACCCATTAAAATTCAATTGCACCATTTTAAGTCATAAGAATTAATACCATACCTAAAACAGATATAAAAATGTGCAAATGTGCATATATATATAAAATAATAAATAAATATGTGAATAAACTTACCCCACAATATTTTTTAATTTTAACAGACAAGACATATTAATACTTTCATTAATACCTGGATACTGCATTGCATTTAACCTCAATTGCCACTTGAGATTGCATATATCCAGGTTCACATCCAAAACTCTAACCTGTGGGTCCTTCAATAATTGCTGTAAAACCGTAAACTTAAAATCATGATCCATATATTCCTGAATATGCCTAGTTAAGGCATTAGTCATTTTTTTTTATTCCTTATATCCAACAGATGCTCACTAATCCTCTCTTTAAAATGCCTACATGTTTTACCTGGTTTACTATAAAAAAATCGACAATAATAAAAAAAAGTATACGAAAGTTTGACTTTTAACATCGGAAATGAACATTTCCGTATGTACCTAATGTCAAAAACAGCTAATTGTCGAAAATGAGTGACATTTTCGACAATTAACAGCACTCCCACCCTTCCCTTAACTCCCTACCTAACTAGCCTAAACTCACATCTATGCAAGCCCCCCTGCACCCCCCTGCGCCTCCCACACCCCCCTAACTTAATATTCCAACTCCGAGATCGCACTACAGTGAGGAAAGGGATGTATTTCCCTAACCGCACTGTACTGCGATCCCCTTACATGAGCGAACGTTATCATTGTGACTGCACAGTCCATTCGCAATGATAACATTCCCTCACATAACCTGCCGAACTATGATGTGTTCGAACATATGTTGTTCGAATACTTCATAGCCGTGCAAGTGCACTGCAAAATATTGATAGTAAACCATTTTACCTATGTAAAATATGGGATTGTTTTGGCACTTGGCCAAATAAACTACTTTCTTGCTGCTGCAATTAAAATGCCCAGTTACATGAATGAATCTACCATTCAAATTAACGTGATCCTTGGTCTCCAAGATGTTACTGCAGCAGGACCCCATCCCACATTTAAAATTGCAACAAGGCCTAAAATTGTAAATTTTACCCTTAAAAACACTCATCTCCAACATATTTTTAAATGACCTATCCTTCCTGCATAATATAAACGGTGTCTTACCCACTTTTTGGGCTACATTGTGGTCAAACTCTAATATATCCCAGTTACACCTAATTATGTCAACCACTGCCTTGGAATCGATATTAAATGTGATAATAAAACTAAATCCCACCTCTTTCCTGTCCTCTTTGTGGGTAAAATAATCAGCAGGGACTGTTGCTATTCCATCCCCCCAAAATAGGTTTGTAAAATCCATTTATTCACTTTTTTTGTTACTTCATCACTTACTTCACTCAACATCCGCAGGGGGTATCCTCTTTGCTTAAACATCTGCACTATAAAGGATACTTCATCCATGAATTTATCATCATCACTTACCATCCTGACAGCCCTAACCAGCTGTCCTTTAATAATGGACCTTTTCTGGTAATAGGGATGTCAGCTGTTAAATTCTAAATATGAAATAGAAAAGGTTGGTTTTTAAAAAATCATGGATGTCATCCTGTTATTTTCCATGTCAATTGCCAAATGGACATCTAAATACATAATATTGTCCCTGCTGATTTCATTAATGTACTCAAAAAATCCACTTAAAAGCTCTTCTGAGCTCTTCCATACCAAAAAAAATATCGTCCAAAAATCTAGTGTAGTGCACAATTTGTTGTTGGAACTTGCTCTTAAACACATATTCTTGTTCCCAGTAGGACACAACATAGTTGGCAAAAATGGGAGCATTGCCACCCCTGTGGCTTGTTTGCAATATTGCCCTTCAAAAAACACATAAGTTATTTTTGAGCACCAACTCCATCAACACTACATATTTGTTAATCTGATCCTGATCATATATACCTGTTTTCACTAATTGTACTTCTAACCATGTTAAACCCATTTCATGGGGTATTACTGAAAACAAATTACAAATATCAGTTGTGACCAATATAATATCACTACTGAACACAATTTGAATTAATTTCTCCAGGAAATGCCAAATATCTTTGCAAATGTATGGGAAGGTAACCAACCCTTTTTGTAATTGGATGTCCAAGTATTTACAAATAAAACATGTCTTGGAGTGCTTTCCATTAACAATCTGTCAAAACTTGGGATTTTTTAACTCTTTATGAATTTTAGGTATAGCAAAAATATTGGACACCATCGGGTAATCATTCCTTATAAATCCATATTCTTCCTCGTTAATTTGTCCTTGATACAACATATCTTCCAACATCAAATCAACTGTTCTATACATAATATTGATCTCATTCTAGGAACTTTCCTCATATGCTCCTTCCATCAGTAACACATTCATACCATTGGAATAATCACCCTTATCCATAATAACAATCCCACTACCCTTATCCGTTTCATAACCTGAATACTCTTATCCTTAGCTATTTTCAACAAGTCATACTCCATTTTACTCAAATTGCTGTTAAGTTCAAATTTAGACATATTATATAATTGTCTAATATCTCTCTTGCATATTTTGTCAAATACCCCAATAAAATTATTGTTGGGGGGGGTTAAACGTACTGGGCTTTTTTAACTTTGAAGGACCACGGAAGCTATAGTTAACTTCATTATTAAACCATACCTTGCAGTTTAACTTGCGTGTGAATAATTTCAAATCAACCAAAGTTTAATCTACATTACCCCTCCTACTTGGACGAAGGTTAAACCCTTGGCTAATAAATTTGTGTGCTTACTACTAAAACACTTACTGGTATAATTATAGATTTTAAAATCACCAGCAGCATTATATAAAATTTGAGGTAAACCAATCGCTTCATGCATCAAAAGCATTAGAACTTCCAAATCTATCGACTCATTATTACATATTCCATGTTGAATATCACTAAATAGTTCAAGTTCTTCATATACATGACTACAAGAATGAATTAAATTAACTTCACATTGATGAGCCATGTCTAGAGGCCCCTGTTCAATGGTAAACTGTCCCAAGTCATTCACATTGTAATCTTTCTCATTACTAACTTTAGACCATGCTTGCTGGGCTAAATCTATCAGTGCATCTGCCGAAAGTTGCGGTTCCTTTGGGTCTTCAGTCTGGCTCCCTGTTCAGTATAATCCCTCTGGCCATTCACCGAAAAATAATAAGGTTGCTGCCCTTTCCCCCACAATCTTTCTGAACGCCTTACATTCTCTTCATCGGGAGAGTGCTGTTACGCATACGCTCGCTGTCCTGAAATGATCTCAGGGATGATGTCACTTCCTCTTCACTTCTTGGCCCATGATTGGTTCCTTGATTGTTGTTACCATGGTGACTCAGGGAGAATGGATACACCCTCCCTTTCGAATATTCATTCATATTTCTCTTAATCTTATTACATTTCCGTATAAAAATGTCACCACAAACATTGTCAACTTTGCTAAATGTATTTACATAATTAGTTTGATATCAACCAAAGACTTTTAATTTTAATTGCAGCAGGAAGAATGTAGTTTATTTGGCCAAGTGCCAAGACTGTCCCATATTTTACATCAGTAAAACATGAAGGTGTTTTAAAGAAAGGCTTAGTGAACATCTGTTGGATATAAGGAATAAAAAAAATTACTACTGCCTTAACTCGGCATATTCAGGAATATATGGATCATGGTTTTAAGTTCATGGTTTTACAGCAATTATTGAAGGACCCTCAGGGTAAAGTTTTGGATGTGCACCTAGATATATGCAAACTCAAGAGGCAATTGAGGTTACATGCAATGCAGGATCCCAGTATTAATGAAAGTATTAATATATCTTATCTGTTAAAATTAAAAAAAAAATTGTGGGGTAAGTTTATATACATATTTATTTATTATTTTATATATATGCACATTTGCACATTTTTATATCTATTTTAGGTATGGCATTAATTCTTATGACCTAAAATGGTGCAATAGAATTTTAATGGATTAAATTTTATTGATTAATTGATGTGATAATATGGTTGTGTAATATATAAAAAGAGTTGGGTTTTAAGTTGTTCTGAAGAAGTCCCTCATAGGGGAAGAAAGAGCTTAATCTGAATTTTGTACAATAAACTCATTTTTGACCTTTCTGCTGTTGTGGTGGATTGTTTTGGTGTTGTGGAGTTTTCTGGCTGTCTTTGTGTTTCCCAAGTTTTACTGTGTGTTCCACATACTCATGGAAGGGTCGACTGCGAATAGTGACATTATGGAGCTGCTTAAGCAGATTAATCAGCAGCTAGCAGTGCACACAATGCCAATTAAGTCCTTGGTGGACAAGCATTGTGGTATTGGTAACATCTTCACAGTTCAGGCTGCCCTTTAACCCAGCCTACTCATAGTTCGGAACCTGGGTAATCGGCTCAGAACTCTATTGGTTTGCATTCTATGGACAATCCTAATTTAAGGGAGAGAATTACTGGTGAGATTGGAGTGGATTTAATGGTCTGGAAAAATAACACCTTTAATTTCTGGGAAAATTCCATTTCTTCTGGTGTTGGACATTCACTGAATTTGCTTTTAGTGGAGAGATTGAGTTTGCTTGAAAGGGACCTGATAACATATAAAGAAACTCAAATGTAAAATGCTCATTTGGAGAGAAATACAGAATTGCAGCAGGTACTGAATGGGTTGCGGCTGTGGAAATATCCTAATGTGGAGCTGACAGTAATCCTGATTTATTAAGGGAGTTACATGAGCTATTTGATTGGACTGGATTGGAGCTCATGAAATTGATGATTGAATACAACACTCAAACCCTAAAAACTTTATCCAAAGGCTTGGAAGAAAACAATAATTTTATAAAAATTTATTTGGTCTTTGATCGATATCAAACTAATTATGTCAATACATTTAGCAAAGTGGCCAATGTTTGTGGTAACATTTTTATACAGAAATGTAATAAGATTAAGAGAGATATGAATGAATATTCAAAAGGGAATATTCTTCCAAGGTCACCATGGTAAAAACAGTCAAGGGACCAATCATGGGCCGAGAAGCGAAGAAGAAGTGACATCATCCCCGAGATCATTTCTGGAACAGCGAGTGTATGTGCAGCAGCACTCTCCCGGTGCAGTGAAGAGAACATAAGTCATTCAGAATGATTGCAGGGGAAAGGGCAACAACCTTATCATTTTTCGGTGAACAGTCAGAGGGATTATACAGAACAGGGAGCCAGACAGAAGACCCAAAAGAACTGCAACTTTCGGTGGATGAACTGATGGATTTGTCCCTGCAAGCGTGGTCTGAAGTAAGTAATGAAAAAGCTTACAATGTGATTGACTTTGGACAGTCTACCATTGAACAGGGTTCTCTGGACATGGCTCATCAAAGTGAAGTTGATTCAATTAATACTTGCAGTCATGTATATGAAGGGGCGGCCACAGTGGTGCAGCGGTAAATGTTGCTGCCTCACAGCAAGAGGTCCTCCGGTTCGATCCTCGGCTGGGGTGCCTTCTGTGTGGAGTCTAAATGTCCTCTCTGTGGTCACGTGGGTTTCCTCCGGGTGCTCCTGTTTCCTCCCACATCCCAAAGACATGCTGTATGTGGATTGGACACTCTAAATTGGGCCTAGGTGTGAGTGTGTGCATGTGTGTGCCTTCTGTGGAAGGTTGGGCACTGGGCTGGCAACTCGACACTGTAAAACTCCACTGCTAATCATGAACAGACAGGTGATCTGCTGTGGTGACCCCTAACCAGGAAAAAGCTGAAAGAAGAAGTAGTCATGTATACGAAGAACTTGAACAGTTTAAGTGGCATTCAACATGAAATATCTAATAATGAGTCAATAGATTTGGAAGTTCTAATGCTTTTGATGCATGAAGGGATTGGTTTACCTCAAATTATATATAATGCTGATGATGGTTTTAAAATCTATAATTATTCCAGTAAGTGTTTTAGTAGTAAGCACGCAAATGTATTAGCCAAAGGTTTAACCTTCATCCAAGTAGGATGGGTAATGTAGTTGAAACTTTGGTTGATTTAAAATTATTCACATGCAAGTTAAACTGCAGGGTATGGTTTGATAATGAAGATAACTATGGCTTTCATGGTCCTTCAAAGTTAGAAAAGCCCAGTATATTTAACTCCCCTAACAATAATTTTATTGGAGTATTTGACAAAATATGCGAGAGAGATATTAGACAATTATATAATATGTCTAAATTTGAACTTAACAGCAATTTGAGTAATATGAAGTATGACTTGTTGTTGGAAATAGCTAAGGATAAGAGTAATCAGGTTATGAAACCCGATAAGAGTAGTGGGATTGTTATTATGGATAAGGGTGATTATTCCAATGGTATGAATGTGTTACTGATGGAAGGAGCATATGTGGAAAGTTCCTTGAATGAGATCAATATTATGTATAGAACAGTTGATTTGGTATTGGAAAATATGTTGTATCAAGGACAAATTAACGAGGAAGAATATGGATTTATAAGGAATGATTATCCCATGGTGACCAATATTTTTGGTATACCTAAAATTCATAAAGGGTTAAAAAATCCCAAGTTTAGACCGATTGTTGAAGGAAAGCCCTCCAAGACATGTTTTATTAATAAATACTTGGATATCCAATTACAAAAAGGGTTGGTTGGCTTTCCATACATTTGCAAAGATTCTTGTCATTTCCTGGAGAAATTAAATCTAATGGTGATCAGTAGTGTTATTATATTGGCTACAATTGATGTTTGTAATTTGTTTTCGGTAATACCCCATGAAATGGGTTTAACATGTTTAGAGGTACAATTAGTGAAAACAGGTTCATATGATCAGGATCAGATTAGCAAAATATGTAGTGTTGATGGACTTGGTGCTCAAAAATAACTATGTGTTTTTTGAAGGGCAATATTACAAACAAGCCACAGGGGTGGTAATGGGGGCGGCTTGTGCTCCCATTTTTGCCAGCTATGTTATGTCCTTCTGGTAAGAAGAATATGTGTTTAAGAGCAAGTTCCAACAGCAAATTGTGCACTACACTAGATTTTTGGACAATGTTTTTTGGTATGGAAGGGCTCAGAAGAGCTTTAAGTGGATTTTTTGAGTACATTAATGAAACAGTTGATTTTTTAAAATTCACATCTAGTTTCAGCAGGGACAATATTACATATTTAGATGTTCATTTGGATATTGACATGGAAAATAACAGGATGACATCCATGATTTTTCGAAAGCCAACGTTTTCTAATTCATATTTAGAATTTAACAGCTGGCATCGCTATTACCAGAAAAGGTCCATTATTAAAGGACAGCTGGTTAGGGCTGCCTGGATGTTAAGTGATGATAATAAATTCATGGATGAAGTGGCCTTTATAGCGCAGATGTTTAAGCAAAGAAGATACCCCTTGCAGATGTTGAGTGAAGTAAGTGAAGTAACAAAAAAGCGAATAAATGGATTTTACAAACCTATTTTTGGGGGGGGTGGAATAGCAACAGTCCCTGCTGATTATTTTACCCACAAAGAGGGCAGGAAGGAGGTGGGATTTAGTTTTATTACCACATTTAATATCAATTCCAAAGCAGTGGTTGACATAATTAGGCGTAACTGGGATATATTACAGTCTGACCTCAATGTAGCCCAAAACGTGGATAAGACACTGGTTATAGTATACAGGAAGGATAGGTCATTTAAAAATATCTTGGAGATGAGTGTTTTTTAGGGTAAAATGTACAATTTTAAGCCTTGTGGCAATTTTAAATGTGGAATGGGGTCCTGCTGCAGTAACATCTTGGAGACTAAGGATCAATTTAATTTGAATGGTAGATTCATTCATGTAACTGGGCATTTTAACTGCAGCAGCAGGAATGTAGTTTATTTGGCCAAATGCCAAAACTGTCCCATATTTTACGTAGGTAAAACATGTAGGCATTTTAAAGAGAGGCTTAGTGAACATCTGTTGGATATAAGGAATACAAAAAATGACTAATGCCTTAACTAGGCATATTCAGGAATATATTGATCATGGTTTTAAGTTTATGGTTTTCCAGCAATTATTGAAGGACCCTCAGTGTAGAGTTTTGGATGTGCATCTGGATATATGCAAACTCAAGTGGCAATTGAGGTTAAATGCAACGTAGTATCCGGGTATTAATGAAAGTATTAATATATCTTGTCTGTTAAAATTAAAAAATATTGTGGGGTAAGTTTATACACATATTTATTTATCATTTTATATATATATATATATATATATATATATATATATATATATATATATATATACACATTTTTATATCTCTTTTAGGTATGGTATTAATTCTTATGACCTAAAATGGTGTAATAGAATTTTAATGGGTTAAATTTGATTGATTAATTGATGTGATAATGTGGTTGTGTAATATATAAAAAGGGTTGGATTTTGTTTTAAGTTGTTCTGAAGAAGTCCCTCATAGGGGAAGAAAGCGCTTAACCTGAATTTTGTACAATAAACCAATTTTTGACCTTTCTGATGTTGTGGTGGATTGTTTTGGTGTTGTGGAGTTTTCTGGCTGTCTTTGTGGTTCCCAATGATTACATATATACCAGACACAGATCTTCTTTCAGCAATCTGTTGGACACTGAATAGATTTACACTGCTTTGAGTTGGTCCATGTAGGACGTATGTTTTAGGTCCTGTATTCTTTTTGTGGAAAGCCTCTGTTGGCATTCAAGTTGTTGTAAATTCCTGGCCAGATGAATGCCAAAGGGGCACTATAGTCAATGACTGGCCTGATGAGAACAGAGTAAATTGCAACAGTGACATCTCTGGACCTGGGGGCTTTCCCTTTACTTATAAGATGCACAATGCATCTTGACTCTCTTACCACTGTGGACATATGGTGGTTGAATGTATGGTTACTGTCCACATATGTTCCCAAACCCTGAACTACAGGGTTAACTCATAGGGGTGTATTATCAATGTAATTTTACAGGGTAGTGGGTTTCCCAAAAGAATCAATAATGTACTTTTTTGTATTTAGTTTTCATCTATGGCTCTGACACCAGCTGTTTGTTTGGGGCAAGCAAAAAGAATGTTACATGTTTTGTTTGAATGGTTATATTAAGTTTTTGGTTACAAATGATTGTGTAGAAGAGCATTAACATTTATATGGAAAAAATAGAAAAAAGAAGATATAAAAAATTGGAGATCAGTAGTACTGAATAATACAGATTACAAAATATTTATGAAAACAATACAGAAAATTTTGGAATATAAGATGGAAAATATAATGGAATGAAGTTTATATGGTATAATAGGGAATGGATGTCAAGAATTGCTAATGGCTGTAAGAGAAATTGTAGATGAAATTATAAATAAAACAGAGGATGTAAAACTTAATGTAGGTGATATTAATAAAGCTTTTGATACAACAGGGCATGAGACATTATGAGAATTAATGAAGACATAAATTTAGTGATAATATTGAGAAAGTTTGCGTGACAGCATATAGTAATAATAAAATAAGAATGCTGGTAAAGGCTGGTTAAGTAAAGAAATAGAGATGAGTAATGGTACAAGACAAGGTTATCCTCTGTATTGTATTTTATTTGCTTTAGTTATGAATATGGTAGTAAGTGAGGTGAGTTGTAAAATGAAGGATGCAAAGTACATAATGAAAACATGTATAGAAATTTCACTTTTAGTGACATATGTAAATGATATTATAATAACTAAAAACAGTTTATGGATGAGTGAAGTTATATTTTGAGTAACTGAATGGAAATCAATGTCATTAACTAAGGATAAAAGCAAAGTTCTGGGAGATATGGAAAAGATGGAGGGTGCAATTCACAATGAAAAAAATTCAGTGATGGAATAACTTTTGGTTATTAAGAAGTAAGTAAAACACAATGGGAAAATTATTAAGGAACTAAAGGCATTTTTTTATGGAAAACATGCAGGTTATCTTATAAGAAAAAAGTTAGTTTGATAAATTCAGTATTAATGGGAAAAACAGCATATCTAACAAGTGCGTTTATGACTCAGAGAATACAAGAGAAACTGATATTATAATTGATTTTTTGCATTTATATGGTGTTCTAGATTGAATCCAGTGAAGAGAAGAGTATTATATATGAATAAAGACAAAGGATGACTATGATTATTAAATCCAGTGGTATTTGCAGCTTCTTTAAAGTTGTACAGAGTACTGAAGTGGATAAATGAGAAGAATGAAAAATTAAAAGATTGTTTAAAAGTAAGTATGGAAAAGTTAGTGAAATAATGCAAAGAAGTAAAAGAAAAAAATGAATGTTTTAATGAAGAAATAGACAATTATCAAAACAAAATAAAAATGTGGATGATAAAATCTGATGAGATTGAAGAAGATCAAAATACATGGTATAATTTTTCCATGGGAGAATTTTCTAGAAGACAAGATTAAAGCTATACAAAACAATAACAAATGGTGTAGTAACAAAGTTTCTTTTTTCGTTTTGTTAAGTATACTGGGAATCAATAAATTACCATATATAAAAAGAAGAGTGAAAAAAATTGTTTATTTTGTGGAGAAAAGGTAAGCACAGAACATGATTTTCTGAAATGTATGAGGGTGAAAAATTTGGGAAAAATTATATGAAGAGATTTTTTGGAGATTTAAAAGAGAGTAGTAACATAAATATAGACATGATTGAATATGGATATTATAAGAATAGAAACGAAGAATTTAACACAAGAATGGATAAAAAAAGTTTTATGTAGCATGGGTGATTTGGAATGAGAAGTAAATGAAATTATGTTTAATGGGAAGTGGATATTCTCTTTAATATTAATAAAAATCAGATATTGATTTTGGAAAAAAAGAATGGAGGTCTACTATGAGGATAGATGTATAAGGACAGTAAGCATAAGACTGATAAGTTTTTAATATACAATCTATAAGGATATGATTATGTTAGCAGCTGTATAATTTTGCAAGTCTGTATATTTAGAAATATGTAAAAAATGTAAATTTGTAAATAATGTGCTATGTAAATACCATGTAAATGAATAAAGGACCATTATTTTTTTTTTGTTAGGTGCTGTGAGGTCTTTTACATCCACCTGAGCTGCCACCAACTCAGGTAGATGAGGCTTCAGTTTAACACCTCATCCGAAGAATGACAAACTCAGGAGTGCTGCACCTCCCTTATGTTACACTGCAGTGTCAGTAATCCATCTACCTGGTGTGGGAGTAGTATCCACTGCCTTTTGTACTAAAAGCAAGTATACCACCTGTTGTGTCAATGATAGTGCTAATTTTTATGTGTTGTATAGTGTGTCATGGGGAGTTATGCTGTGTGGTGTACTGCTGACAATCCTGATGCCTTGGTTATCTATGTATGAGATCATGGCCAACAAGAACATGATGTACGTACATTTTTCACACACACACACACACACACACACACACACACACACACACACACACACACACACACACACACACACACACACACACACACACAGACACACACGGTTTCAACAAGAGTTGTTTTGGGTGTGTGGGTGTCTATACTTCTGAGGGAGGTACTTGGTTAAGTTCTAAGTTGTAGGGGTGTAGGGTTAGGGTATCAGATGGTGGTACTAGATGGGGTTATCAGGTTAGCTAGACTAGGCTAGGTATAGTTTACTGCAGCTCAGTGTGTCATAACTGTGCATAGCACAGATTACTGCAACCATAAAATAATCCCACTATAGAGTGACTCCAACAGTAGCTCAGCACAGTTTTGTTTTCCCACTTTGATTGTCTAGAGGATATTAAAATCAGCACAGCTCTTTTATCCTTAATCAGGGTTCAGAGTCTTGATTCAAAAATGCTGGCTGAGTGCAGCTCAGTGCAAGTTATAGGGGAGGAGATGAAAGAGAAAAACAATCAGAAAGGCTATAAACTTAAAACTAGTGGGGTTCTTTAACTAGATCCTGCAGCCATGCACACTTTTTTCACCTCTGTGAATGTGAACTACAAATCCTGGGTCACATGTGGGTTAGAATTACAGTCATCTGTAAAACAGTGGCAGGGCAGCCAGTAGATATGTACCCATAGGAGAAAACAGCAGAAGGAATAGATACTATGCAAAAAAGTGGCTAGGGCAGCAGTAACAAGTTGTATCAAGTACACCCAGAGATACCAGCATGTGTAACAGGTAGAGAGAGCACTGTCAGGTGTAAATTATATCTGGCAGTGTTTAGCAGAACTAATACTGTGATAAGAAAGAATGAAGGTGCATGTTATTCCGTCAACTATTTCAGCATAAAATCCAAGAAATAGAGGTAATACTCCAAGACAATCGAAGCCAACCAGGAACTAGATACAAGAGGTAAAATGAATATCCTTTATTGCATAGAACAGTGAGCGCTTTCGCGTTACCCAGAACGCTTCTTCAGACTTCAATAAAAAGAACAGTACTAGCTCTAATTTTATACATAAAAGCAGCCAATCCTACACATGTTATTCAAAAGATCCAATAGAACTTGCAAGAATAATCACATGGATAACATTCATTAATTAGGTCATGTATAATAGAGCATACATATATTCTTCACAAAAACCCAATAAAAACATTAAATGAGTATCAATAGTTTAAAATCAAATATATATATGTATTCAACAATATTGATTATATTTATTTCTCTCCTCCATTCCTTTCATACATACACACATATATATGAACTCCCCCCCCTCTGTCTATCTATACACACATACACATATGCACTTCCCCCTTTTATATGGACTCTTCCATGTATTTTTAGAATATGTATTTTTAGAATTTATACTGTTGATACAGTTTAAGAATATATATTAAAGATTTTTATATATTGTTGAATACATATATATATATTTGATTTTAAACTATTGATACTCATTCAATGTTTTTATTGGGTTTTTGTGAAGAATATATGTATGCTCTATTATACATGACCTAATTAATGAATGTTATCCATGTGATTATTCTTGCAAGTTCTATTGGATCTTTTGAATAACATGTGTAGGATTGGCTGCTTTTATGTATAAAATTAGAGCTAGTACTGTTCTTTTTATTGAAGTCTGAAGAAGCGTTCTGGGTAACGCGAAAGCGCTCACTGTTCTATGCAATAAAGGATATTCATTTTACCTCTTGTATCTAGTTCCTGGTTGGCTTCGATTGTCTTGGAGTATTACCTCTATTTCTTGGATTTTGTTCTTCTATTTTTGAGGTGGTACCTTACCCTGTTGGTGTTTGTTTTATCGAGTATTTCAGCATAAAGCAGACTGCTGATGTCAGGGCAATAAGGATTTTGTTCTTAGTGTCTGAGACTGAAGAGTACATAAATCTTGGATTGTTTGGGTATAGAATAAGTGACTTTAGTGCTGGTACAAAGCAAGCATATAAAACATGATACTTACTTGATTGGAAAACAACCACCTTTTTTTTTTTTGGATGATGATTTTCCTCTTACTGGTATTTGTTTTGTTTCTTCCACTTTTTTTACTGAAATAGAAGTGTTGGAAAATGACAGTTCAGAATAAAACAATAAAATGTATCACTTAGTAGTTAAAGGTAGACTTGACTGTGAAGCTAAACTTTGTTGAATTAATAAAAAAATCTGTATATTCCTAAATTTATGGAATCTCCTTGAAAATAAACAAAACCAAGCAAAACAAAGTAGGAAAAAACATGGCTAGTGATAATAAAATAAAACGTGTTTATTAAAGAACTGTAAGTGCTTTTGCATCCTTACAGCGATGCTTCATCAGACATAAAAATCATTAATTAATCAACATTTAAATAGTCTCAACTAATTAAAGCCCAGTTACGTAACACATACCCAAAATTAAACTACCCAATCAGATCTCATACAACTATATACAAATGAAAGTCATTGACTAGCTGGAATATGTATAAATACTCTAGAAAAGAAAATTCATAATACATTTGAAATATCTGGCTAGCATATATCATTCAAAAATGCTTTCAGAACACACTAATTAAAATAATGCGTTCAATATCGCATCACAAATTTATGAAGCATTTGTAAAGTATGTAAATAAATTTCAAAACACTGTAAAACTCCTCGATATATGAAATATACTTAAAAACAAGCAAAGTAAATTAAAATCTTCATAAGCCACTAATTTATATGAAAATAAATCAAAAAGTTATATCAAATAGCTTATAAATCAAATCTAACTGATACTGTTCAAATAATACAACAATCAAAATATGCATTCTAAAACGTATATGAATGTAAAAATGTCAAGAGAATAGCTTACTATATGTACATTTGATATTGTATCTCCTAGTCACATCAATTCCATGAAAAATTTAAATCCAAATAACAGCCTTGGAAAGCAACGGCAGGTTGGAATGGTGTGTACAGCTGAAGCAAATACTATATTAACAAGCTGCCATAATACTTAATAAAACAGCTTTGATTAATTCATATGTAATAAACCCACAAATAATACACATCAAAACTTATGAATACTTAAAGCACTTCTTAATCTAGAGAATCATGAACAGAATAAAATAAATAAAAATTATATGAATTATTAAACTGCACAACATCTGTGTAAATAATAAACAAAAAATAAGGAAAAGTCACTATAAACATAAAATTAATATAACATATAAAGAATATTGGATGCATCAAAAATAATAGCTGTGAGCAGCAATATATCTATCTATCAATGGGATAAAGGTCTATCATGAAGAAAGGGCTTTAATGAAATGTTATAATTTAATCCATGAAACGTATCCGCTTGTAATCTAATTATCCATTTAACTTCAGCACGTTCTGTGACATTTCTAACATTACCTACCCTTGGGTTTCTATGAATAAGTTCAATCACCATGAAATGAAGCCTGTGCCTAAGACCATTCCTACAAACATGCTTGGATCATGCATTTATATCATCTCCCTTTTCTATAGCATATAAATGTACTCTTACTCTCTCTCTTAGTGTGCGGTTGGTCATGTCAACATAGAAGGCAGGACATACTACACAATAAGCTAAATATAAAACATCCCTAGTTCTACAGTCTACATAATGTGAAAACTCAAAAACTCTTTTAGTAGTAGGATGTATAAACTTACTACTATTAGCCATGTAGGGACAAAAATTACAACATCTGCATACAAAAGTCCCATATCTTTGTTACTCTACTTTGGCTGTTCTATCCTTCTCAAAACAAAGGCGCCTTTTTACAGATTTACTGTTTTTATATGTAAACCTCGGCACGTCAGCCACTAACTCTCTCAACTTCTCATCTGCAATCAAAATATTCTAATTGTTGCAAATTACTTCACAAATAGCTCTGTTGTTAGATGTATAAGGAAAAATAATCTTATAACCCTTATGTCTCCATGGCCTATTCACTCTGTCTTTACATGGAATAGGTCTCCTAGCTTTATAAAATGGCTAACCTCTGCCCTCCCTATCAATATAGCTTCCATCAAACAATGGGTCACATTTATAATATTTATAACCACTCTTTAAAAGATCTTTCTCTAAGATCTTTAAAGCTTCTTTGCAAGGTTCCCATTTACTAGTCAACCTAGATGTCCTTAAACCTTGTCCCTTGACAATATTGTTTTATATATATATATATATATATATATATATAGAGAGAGAGAGAGAGAAAGAGAGAGGGTCCATATTGTGTCAGCATAATAAATTATTCTTCTTACAAGGTTTTCTGTATATTTCAGTAGCAATAGAACCCGCTTTGTTGCTTATCAACATATCCAGGAATTCTTATGTTCTCTGTAGACCATTTAACAGTAAACTGTAAGAAATGTGCTGTAGAGTTAATATAGGTCAAAAATTCAACCAATTCAGGTTCTGTAGCTTGCCACAAAAGAAAAATATCATCCACAAATATTTTGTAATAAGAGATGAGTTTGGAATATTTCATATTGGATATAATATGACTCTTTTCCCATTGGGCCATAACAATGTTTGCATAGGAGTTAGCACATGAAGTGCCCACTGCTACTCCTGTCTTTTGTAAGGAATATTTATCATTATAGAAAAACACATTGTTATTGAGAATCAGCTATAACAGCATACAATATAAAAAAATTTTACTGGATGAAAAACTGTTATCGGCAAATAAAAACTAATATATTCCATACCACTATCATTATGGAGCTTAGTGAAAAAAAGTGACATCTAAAGTAACAAAAATGGGGTTAGGCTTCTATATATCAGAGAAAACATATTCAGAAAGCATGGTCAGAAAATGTTCAGAATCTCACAAAATAGGGGGCGTTGCATCAACTATCGATCTCAGTTGTTTCTCTCTCTATATAGAGGCTGGCTCAGTGAGCCACCCTCTGCTAGAAACAATAGGTCTAAGTAGTGGATTGCTAGAATCCTTTTGTATCTTGGGTAGACCTCTGAAGGTAGGTACAGTGAGTTTCTCAACCAAAAAATAATTGCATAAATCAAGATCTATTTCGCTACATAATAGACTGTCATATAAATCAGCATGAAAAGTCTTGATTAATTCATTTAATTGTTTGTTTGTTAAGGAAATATAAACTCCACTATCATTCAACACATTAATCATCTTATTCTCATATTCTAATCTATCCATGATGACTATGGCTCCTTGGAAATAAAGACAAAAGAACAGTATATGCATTTTTCCCATAGTAAATGATGGACTCATCTTCTTTTCTTTAAGTGTATTTCTAAGAACAATCAGTCAGAAAGTTCACATTAAATGTTGATAAGATGTTTTAATTAGTAATGTCAAGCTAGAAACTATATTATTATAGTAATACTAAGCTGTGTGTACTTTCTAGCCATTTTATCTTTGTATAATAAAAAACAAGACATTGTTTACTGAAGCAAGCAGTCTATTAAATTATGTTAAAACATAGCTATCTGTCTGTAAGACAGGGATAAAGCCCTAACTAAGCTGCAGGCAACTGAGTTTGAATAGTGACTTAGATGACTGTAGTAGTTGCAGAGGGATGGCAGTGAGCAGCCATTGCCAGATCACCCATACTATGGGAAAGAAGGCAGTTTTTGCTTTACATGGTGGTGCCCCCTAGTAGAATCACTAGCTGTTACCCATTGCAACTTATGCCAACCAAGCTCACATGGTCATAGTGCTTAGCACCAGTAAAGCCAAGGGGAGAGCCAGTATGCAGGGACACGCTTCTACTGATGGGACAGCAACAGTGGACTCAGAGGAGCTACAGTGGGGCATGGGGGTACTGTCAGTGAGTAATGGGTATGACTCCTCCAGGACCAATTAGCTGGCCTGCTCCCCCCACCAACTCTTGATGGGGAGTAGAAGGGCTGGTTGGGATTCTTGGGTGGAAATGAATAATATACAGGGTCTTGCCCTGTCTGAGAAAGCCCACCTCACATGCCTTGGAATGAATAGGCTAACCGGGATCAGTTCTGGAGCCATTTGGTAATGGCTTGCTTGTAGTGAAAAAAAAAAGACAACAGATAAAGGAGCAGCAACTGAATTAATTTTATTGAATACAAAAATAAAAGAGAATGTCAGGTTTTATATCAACATGCATTTCCTGAACAATAAGAAATAAACAACTGTAATATTTATTATTAACAGACTGTAATCTATAGTGATTTACCAGAAAATCAAAAAATAAATTGTATGAGGTACAGGGCAAAAATATGTGGCAAAATCGGGGATCTTCTGCAAAAGTCATGTCAGTTGAGAGGCATGTCTGCGACTATTGTAAACACCATATTTTGTCAAGTTTAAGATTTTTTTTCATGGATTTACAGATGATTTGCCGGTTGAGCCTGTTCTGTGCTATTATTTGGTATATTAAATTTTGGCACAGAAATGCATGGTAATGACCTTATGTGAATACACAAAGTTGCTCCAAAAAAAAATAAATAAATAAAATAATAAATAATCCATTTCTTTCATTTTACACAATTTAGCAACATAATGAATCGAATTCACAAACCTGCTATGCCATGTACATAGGTGTGTACATGTGACAGCACAGGTTTTGTATTCATGTCGTACCCTTACATGAGTTACAGAGTATTCCAACATGAAGACTTGCAACACTGCAAAGGTCTGGCCTTGTGGCCATGAAGAATGCTAAGCACGAGGTATTCTGGGGAAAGGCATATGCTAATTAGCCATGTGCTTTCTTCTAGTAACCACCCCAAGGATGTCATCTACATAAATGAGCAATTCAAGAAAGCACAAAGACATGTTAATCAACATGGCTATCCCCATTGCAATGATGTAGCAAACATGGCCAAAAGGTCTTGTTCAACCACAAACACAAACATGGAGGGGGACCCATTAGACACCAAGGCTTATTGTGAAAATGTGGTAATGGCACCAGCATCAAAACAGAGATTAGAGGGTTGGGGAAACACTGGGCACCAAAGAGAATAATTGTTGAAAAGAGCTATACCAGCACTACTGTAACTATGGGGACGGGGGGATTTACTGTACCAGCAATGTTACTATGTGGATAAGGGCTACACTGGATGCCAGGGAATAGTGCCCTAAGGCACATAATAGCATGATGAGGATGGGGGGTAGAACATGGACATCAAGGTTTAACAGCCTTAAGTGCAGCACTGGCACTGACGACAGTATGGGGTGGGGAACACCTAAACCACCAGGCCAGACTCTTTTAAGTGCTGTAGTGATACTGACATTATAATCAGCATTGCAGGGTGAGGTTGATCATTAGACCATCAGGGCCTAAGTCATACATGTAATAATGGCCCAAAGTATTACAGGGGTGGGGAGACCACAGGAGTTAATTCTGATTTTTACAGTAATATGCCCCTTGTCTGATCATTTCTTAAAGTGCACGTGATTCTTTCTTGCACTAATGAATCATAGGGTTCACCTGATTTACAGTATTTGTGTCAGTCCTTTATTTCAGTAATATAGGCATCAGAAGATTCAGTAAGACCTTGTGCCCTCATGAAGATAAAATGGCAGCTGTATGTCAGATTCTCTCTCAGCTCATAAATTTAAAACATCTGTGTCATCACTACAATATTTTCTCTTTCATTCTTTCAATATCATTTCAGGGTTTATTCTCCTGGAGATGCAGAAATGCAGCATATTGTATCTTTCACGGCTTCTTTGATATTCCACATGGAGCCAGGAATAAACTGAATTTCTGAAGCCACAGTTTTCATTTCTTGGACAAATTACTCCTATGACAGGACTTTTTTGTACATGCACCATTTATCCAGAAAAAAAGATAAAACAACATATTTGTTCTTACATCAGACATCGTGTAACATTTGGCATTTAGGGTGTTCAAACTAATGAGATGAACTGAAATGGTAAGTAACCAGTTTCTTCAGCATTTACTATCAGAGTGTGTAATACACAGATGATACACCAGCACAGAAGGTACACTTGGGAACTCTGAAAGGGTTTAAAGGTGTCAAAGCATTTAGAGACACACATACATTAGGATGTATGTATGGGGAGGGGGCATGGACTGTCAAAAGAAAGGAAAGTTAGTATTCAAGTGTAAGTAGGATTAGTCCTTGGACTTGTAATCTTCACACCAATAATTGCAAGAGGCCCAGAAGACAGTTTGTGGACAAGACAAGAACAGCAACAGCAGTAGTGGATGAAGGGGACAGTTTAGAGACAACATTAGGAGAGTGTCAGCAGGAGATGTCAGGCCAATGCTTTACACTGAGAAATGAAAGGTTGTGCATCTGGGGAACAAACATTACTGAAAATTACAAAAGCTGAAGAGTGATGTAAAATAAAGGTACGGGATAAGAAAAATACATAAAGGCAGTTATACATGCATTGGGGAACAACCAAGGCCACAGCAGAAATGCAGCAGTCAAGGTTAACAGGATATCTGGCAACATCTCAATATGACAGACTCCAGGCAGAAAGAGACAACTCTGCCACTCCTTATGCCATTGGTCAGGTCCTTGATGCAACACCGCATTTAGTTTTAGAGACTGTGCAGAGAAAAGGAAATACAAATGTTAGATGGAGTGGGGGGAAGGTCAAGAGGGTGGTAAAAGGGAAGAAAACATAGTCATAAACGGAGAGATTGGATAGATTGTGGCAGTTTTCCCTAAAGGTAGAAAGGAAAAGGATACATGATGTATCTCCTCAAAATCATTATAGGACAAATTTGAGTGATGTGAACTGTTGAAGAAAAGGGTGTGTGCGTGTGTGTGTGTGTGTGTGTGTGTGTGTGTGTGTGTGTGTGTGTGTGTGTGTGTGTGTGAGTGTGTGTGTGTATGTGTGTGTGTGAGGAGGTAATGCATTTCAGACTGACAGACTGATGAGGTCACTTCAGCTTGGATATGAGAAAGTGTATTTTTTTTCACTGACAGGGTGGTGGAAAAATGGAATGGGTATTACATAACATAATGTCTTAATATATTTTAAGATTGCATGGAATGTCTAAAAAATGGTGAGTGAAAAAGAAGGGTCAGATTGTTGAAGGGTGCTTTGATACATTGTTATACTAAACTAAATCTTCTGCCAGTTAAAATATACTTGTATACCTTACTTCCCAGCAAACTTCTTGGATGATAGTGGGAGTTCATTGAATCAGATAGACTTCAATAGCATTGTGTGTGCACGCCACGTACGTGTGTGTGTGTGTGTGTGTGTGTGTGTGTGTGTGTGTGTGTGTGTGTGTGTGTGTGTGTGTGCGCGTGTTGTGTATGTTTGTTCATGCACACGTGTATGAGTGTGTGTGCATGTGTGTGTGTGTGTGTGTGTGTGTGTGTGTAAACACTTAAAAGAATCTTTGGATCCTGCTTACTTGGTTAACAAATATATAAATACGTATAAATATATATATATATATAATATGTAAGTTGTACATATATTTATGTGAAGAGATATACTTCAATATGTTTTATTTTGAATGCCAAAATGTATTAATAGGGTGATTTCAGTTTAATTTCTGCATTGTACTCGAAGTTTGATCTTTAAATGAGGTTTAGGAAGATGAATTACAGAGGAAGATAACAGCAGGTAAGTCCCTCTACACATAACAGTTACAGGATATACACTGCTTTCCAGTAAATCTAGCCATCCAGAAATGCTGGAGGTGCTTCTGGTTATAGGGATGTCATTATTACCATGCCTTTTCAGTGCAGAGTAGATCTCTGCTGTGATGCCTCTGCATTGGTAAAATGGAGTAATGGCTCTTATTTTAAATAAGGGAGAGAGAACGGTGTGTTATAGTGGAATCAAACTCCTCAATTTCTCTGCTAAAGCATAAAAGCATAGGCAAAGTTGCAGGAAAAGAGGCTTTATACAAAAGATGAGACTAATTCACTAGCAGCAATGCTGATTCTGTCCTGACAATGAAATGGTGCATAAACTCTGTGTTTCTGCACAACTTTTAAAGGGGTCATGGAAGTTCACCAACACCATTCATGTGCATTTTCTGGACTTAGAGAGGGCCTGTCGCTGTGTACCCGGTAATGTCTTTTGGGATGTGCTATGAAAATACATGGTTCCTTGGTCACTGTCACAGGCCATTCAGTTCCTGTATTTGAGAAGTGACATGTCTGCATTCTTAAAGCAAAGTTAGATCCTTTCAAGATATGCATAGCACTGAGACAAAAGTGTGCTGTCTTCTCTTTTGTTTGTGATTTTCACAGATAGGATATACAGGTGCAGTTAAGATATGGAAAGTGTCTAATTGTGCAAATGAGGTTTCCACATTTGTTATGTGCAGATAATGGCATCACCTCAACCTTAAGTTACTGTGATCTTCAATATTCACCGGAGTAATTCTCTGCCGAGTATAAACCAGTTGAAATGAAAATTGTCTCCTACAAATCAGAGGTTATGACTGATTTCTGGAAAAGAATATATTGTTCTGCCCAGTATCAGGGACAAATTTTAAATATTGCTTGTATAAACTTAAAAAGTTTCTAGAATAACAGATTTTTGAATTATTATACATTTTTGAAGGATATGAAATCTGAAACTCAAATCCATCCATTCAAACCCCATTTTTGCATATGGGGCTGGGGTATTAGTGACAATCATCTAGAGCCAATGTTCACATCACTGGGTGGCTAGCCCTATCAGTGTTGTTCTTCAATACCATACATACATGTGGACACTCACACCTACAGGTAATTTGGAGTGCCCAGTACACCTACTGCATTCCTTCAGATTGTGGGTTGAAAATGAGGTACACAAAGAAAATCCACAAAAACATAGAAATGACATGCAGACTCCATGTAGAAAATGCCCCAGCTGAAAATGAAACTTGCCGTGAGGTGACAATGCTGCTCTGAGTAACACAGTGCCATCCTTTGAGTCAAAAATGCAAATATATGTCAGTATTTAGTGACTTCACTTCTTAATGATTTGCCAAAAAAACATAAATTTTAAAAGGAACAGACTACAAACAGGAGGTAAAAATGGACATTCTACAAAAATCTGGAAATTTGAGAGGTATGTCTCTATCCCATCATTATGATTAGTTAAGCATGCCTATAAAGTAGTGACAGGTGCCCTGCCCTGTATTCCAATGACTTATCACCACATTTACTCTACAGACTATGTACTCCCATTAGCTGTAACACTATCCTTATATTCCATCACTTCCCAGGAGAATCAGGCTATTTACTTGTATTTGTTTTTGTTGACCAGGGAAGTCTTTACTACTCAAACGTAGTGCTTTTTCAGCATTAGGATATTGCTGCCATAATCATGATGGGTACAGATAAATCAAAAATAACATGACTAAGTGTGTAGTAAACAAACAGTTTTATTATGTGTACTAACAGTAGAAAGACACTAATGGGAGTATACATACAATTCACAGAATAAGTTTTATTGTCAGTCAAGGTAGAACCCTCCCACGTTGCAGTAATAATGGTCACCTTCATCTAGAAAACCTTAGATGGTAAAATACACGAGCATTGTCTTATGTATCTGAAAAAGTCCAAACACCTTGGATAAAAACATTTATCCTTTTGTTTGCAGCATATATCAACTTAGCATTAATAAACTCTTTTGGTCATGACTCCTACGTGTTTTTATTTTTAATTAAGTATTAGTCTCATTAGATGCCATTTTACTCCCAAGGGATCCCAGGAAGTTACTTGTACTAGGTCAGCTGGTTTTGACTTTTACAATATGAATTTGGAGACTGCACAGTGGTGCAGTGGATAGCAGTGTCCCCTCGCAGCAACAGGTTCTCTGGTTTGATTCTCAGCTGGGGTGCCTTCTGTGTGGCTTCTGCCTGGGCTCATGTGGGTTTTCTCTGGGTGCTCCTGTTTCCTCCCACATTCCAAAGACATGCATTTAGGTGGATTGGACACACTAAAATGGCCACAGGTGTGAGTGAGTGTGTGGTGTGGATAAATTACTGTGGAAGGGCTAGCCACTTGGCAGTGTAAACTTTGGGTCTAGATGATTGCCATTGTTAAAGTGACACTGATCCCATGTGCAAAAAATGGAAAAAGGGGTTGTGGATGGATGGGATATGAATAGGATCAGACCAGTATATATAGTTTATATATCATGTAAGAGGACATTGTGCTTCAGGAAATAAAAGGTACTATAGTTTTAAATATATATATATTTGAGGGAATGCATATTTTTGCAGAGAAAATGCAATAGCAGTTTACAGAGTGATGCAGTAACAAAGCATACAAATATTTTATCAGAAATTAGGATACATTGTTCAGTAATATGATCTGATTCTGACTTCTTTCCTTGTACTAAATTCATGTATCTACCATGAATTCACAGCACAGATATTTCTAGTAGTATGTCATACATTATCAATGAGTGTCAATTGCATTGAATGTTCTGGAATTGCATTACATTTCCATGCAGCAAATAGTTAAATTTAGGACAATGAGGTATTTTGACAATGCACGATTAGCAATGAAGTTTGTAATCATTAGCCATCATTCAGTGCAGCATGGGGCACGTTTTGCATAGGTATAATAAAGCAGAAATCCATGGAATGCATTCCTCATGCTTGGTGTACAATGCATTACGTCACCCCATTTTTATAATGTAGCTTGTTTTGAATGAGAAACAACAAGGATTTGTGACATTTGTTGGCGCTAATCTCACCATGAGAGGTAAAGAAAATACCATGCTGAATGTTGTACCTGTAAAGGTACAAGGTCTGCTCTTAGGCCAGTGGAAGAGAAATTTTGCCTTGTAGATTATTTGGAAAGACCTTGCCACTGCCCTTCTGCAATGGAGAGAAATCTGTACAGACTACTATGGTGACTTGTGCAGTAGGCAGTCTTAAAGTTTGGATATATGGAATGCATAGATTCTGGCATGCATGTAAAGGCTAGAATGAAAGCACTTACATATGCTTATTTTATGAATATTTAAGACAAAAGAATGCTTTATAGCTGAGATGACATGCATTTAATTATCATGTTTTCATGACTATTTGCTGGTACTCATAGTCATGATCTTAGATGTGCTTACTGTGAACAGATGATGGCACATAAACTGAACGTATATGAGGTTACAGCTACATTACATATACACTTACAGGCCTCCATGTCATGTGGCAGTATATGTGGTTAGTGACAATGCATATTTGCCCCTGGTTAGAACCAATGACCCTCAAGGACAGGGGAAACATTCAGGTACCCAAAATATACTTGTGTCCTGTCTTTGCAGAGTCACACTTGTGTGGCCTGTCTTTGGAGATTCATATTACAAAACATAAGGAAATATAATTAACATGGGT
>NC_056741.1:1866810169-1866817669 GCF_019279795.1 Protopterus annectens | reverse complement strand
ATCCAATGGAAACACATCCAGAAAACTGTTGCTTCTGAAGGAAACTATTAATGATGAAGTTGCTATTTTATTTAAAAAATGTTTAAATCTATATAATGATTTCTCTGGCAGTGACTCTACAGGTCACTTTTGTTATGCCTCTTCAAATATTCCCTCCATTAATTCTTCCTTCCACATTTTGAGTAGATATCCTCACTTAATGATCAGACCAAATTTATTTTATATATATATATATATATATATATATATATATATATATATATATATATATATAAAATGCAGTTTCTAAGTAATTTTTTGATAAACATATTTTATGACAGGTGACTGGAGCCTAGTTACTGTCTATCAGAGGGACTATCTCATTTTTTTACTTCTACTATTAAGCTTCTATCAGTATTCTTGATCTTCTTTTATACACTGATTTTATGAAAATATATAAGCTAAATGGTTATTTTAGGCATTTAACCACAAAGTGAATCTATTTCAACCTGCTTATAAAATGTCTTAAATCGGTTTCCTTTTATTTGTTCAGTCTCCTTTTTTTTCTTTTCAAAAATATCCACACAACTCTTGTTTTTTTCTGAGATCAGTCTGGACTTAACATATTTTTGGAGTTAGTTAAGAATCCATCTGGTACATTGTATTGGAGGCTTAATCTTTGTTTATTTGAAGGCTCTCAAACTTTCTTTCAGCTTTTCACAGTTAGGGGTCGCCACACCAGAACTCCGGTCTACTAATGATTGGAAGTGGATTTTTAGGGTGCCGAGTTGCCAGCCCAATGCCCAACCTTCAAAGAAGGCACACCCATTCACGCTCGCACCTACCTGCATTGTTTTAGATGTCACTCGACTGCAGAAGGACATGCAGACTCCACACTGAAGGCTCTCCAGCCGAGAATCGAACAGGAAAACCTCTTGCTGTGAGGCAACAACGCTAACCTCTGCACCACCGTGGAAGGTTCTCAAACTACTACATTTTTTAAATGATCATGCAGATATTTTATTCTCTGACCTAGGAGATCATAGAATTAAAGGTAACAGGAGATTGTCCTCCTTTAAAACTATGCTTCACGAGTTTTTAACTAATTCATGCATCAGAGGAAATCCAAGAATAAACAAGTAATACAAGAAGTGGAAGCAAACAATTTGCATTATAATTTGCTTTGTCTAGACAGACTGCAAGATAGGGACTTTTGTTACAAATAGTATAATGAAACTCTAAACTACAAAATCAGTTACATCTGTTATGAAATTCCTATCATTGCTAGTTTGAATTCCATTGTTTGGTTCAAATATTCTGAACAGGTCCTATTGTCCTTTGTTTTATTTGGCAAAAACATTAGTTTAGATATTCTTTGAAATTTTATTTGCAATATTGTTTAAAATAGTCAATGTTTACCAGTAACAGAGATTTCATTACTACATTTCATTATTTATTTTCGTGAATTATATTTTCTGCTGTCATGATAATAAAGATGCCATTAGTAATACATATAAAGGTAAATGGGCTTTCATTCTGTCTCTATAGATGTCAAGGATAGACATTCTGAAAAGATGTCAGTAGAGGGGTTTTTGTAACAAGCTGTGGTAAACTAAATTAATCTCCTTGTACTACTGGCATTCCTGCTTTTCTTTACAGACTCTTTGCTTTTAAACTTTCTAACAGTCTTCTGAAATGTTACCATTATATGCCGAACCGTCATTGTACCCTAACCTAGTTTAGACTTATTTAATCAAGGATTTGTTAACTGATTGGTTTTATTAACTTTCATATAAGCTTTTTGCCACTATTATTGTCAGTAGATTAAAGCATATCATTCATTAATTGATGTTCTGTCACAGTTTAATTTAATTTATTTATTTATTGACATTTGTTGACCAGAAAGTCCACTGGGTCAGAAACCAATTTTCAGTAGAGGCCTGTCGAGAAAAGCTCCACAAGTGTTACAAGTAAAATGAGTATGACATGCGTAATCAAATAATACATGTATAAAAGCAAAAACATATACAATACAATACAATAAAATATAGCACAAGACAATACAATACAATTCAGCTCAGAGTTTACATAGCTGGGCTACTAGATAAGCAACAATACCATCAGTGATATGTGATAACATAAAATTGAATAGCTAGGTAGCAACAAAAAAACTAAGGTTATAGAACTGGTTATAGCACAATAGAGGATGTGTTATTGGACTGTTTCAAGATGGCCTGTTTGTTTGGCAAGGGCAGGATGTATTGCCTAGGTAATATGATTTTAGTGTTGACTTAAAGGTTTTTATGCAGTCAATTTCAATTATATGTGGGGGGAGGTAAGGTATTCCATAGCTTGGCAATGCTGTGGGAGTACAGATACTGTCCAGCTCTTTTGTTGGGTTTTGTTATGGTTAGCAGCTGTTGGCTTTAGGATCTTAGAGTTCATGTAGGAGTATATGTTTGTAGGATGGAGCAAATTGATGGGCAGTCGCTGGGTCTGAAGATTAACTTGTGGGCTAAAGTTAATTGGGTATAGTGGAGATGGTGGGGAAACATTACCCAGTTTATTTCTGCAACAGCTTGGCAATGATGTGAGTGGCGAGGCTTTCTGGTGGCAAATTTGGCTATTTTATAATAGCAGGATTGTAGTTTATTACTAATGGATGAGTTAATGTTAGTAAAGATGGTACTACCATATAGAAGGGAGGGGATGAGTAAGGTGCTGGCAAGTTTTCTTTTGGTGTGAGTGTCGAGGAAAGTTTGAGGTGATAGAGTTTACCTAATTTAAAGTGTGTTTTCTTTATTGCATTGAGAATAGGAGGCTCAAAAGGGAGTCTGTCATCTATTTCACTATTTTGATTTTGGTACCATCCTTAGAGAAGATTTTGAAGTCTATATCTGGTGATTTTGTTGAGAAAAGTAAAAGTTTAGTTTTTTGACTGAAGTAAAAGCCTTTTGAGTAACTGTAAGGAGGTTTGAGAAATTGTTGGAGGTGGATATTAAGGTGGAATCACTGTCATATTGGATGAGATTTTGTATTTGGGGGGCTTTGTGTAGATCATTGATGAAGGGATTGAAGAGCAGTGGTCTTAAAATGAATCCTTGTGGGATTCCTATGTTTTAATTTGAAAAAACTAAGAATTAAACTTTAACTTTAGAAGTATTAATGGTTTGTCATGATAAATATGTTGAAACCATTTTTGCATTTTTTGAAGTCTTTTGACTGTGTTACTATTTTTTATTTAAAGCAATAAAATACATATTGTTTTCTCCTTAATAATATCAACAATGTTAAATTACTATTTAATCTCTAGTTGTTATCATATCTGGAACATGTTAAGGTTATTCTTTCCTTTCCTTCCCATTTAAGGTATATACTAAACTTCTTTTTAACTTTTTGGCAAGTATCATTTTTTTTGATTGTTGAGGGAATATTAATTTGCCAGATTAATTTGCTACTTCTGCAGATGATACAGTTATCTATACATTTTGCTATATATCAGGAATTCCTCATGCTTCTCAGGTAATTGATCATTTTTCCAAGTGTTTAAATTATAAACAAAATGTAGTTAAATCTGTATTGTCTTTTTTTAAATGCTGATTATCCTCATTCTAATTACTCATTTTTAAGTACATTGGAATTTTGTTCTCCAAGATTTTCATTTTTTGGCAAAGCGTAATATTCGTTAAATAGGAGTAACTAAATTAAACATGACATTATCATAATGCAATAGCGTGAAATAGCTTTTGTCTACTGAAGTTTCCATGTTGATAATTAATATTTATTTAAAAAGTTTTCATTATTCACACTTTGTTGTCATTTACAAATCATTTTATCATGTTTGCACACTGATCTTTCAAACTGAATTTTGTTGAAAGACCCTCTAGAAATGAAGCTTTAGGTAAAAGACATATGTTTTGTCACTGTCACACAGTTACTTGTTTTGAAAGGTCTTCTGAGTTCAATATGTATAGCACAATGGCCTTCCATTTTACCCAGTATCTGCCCTCATAGTGATCCTGTCCATTTGTTTATTTATAGGTACCCTGTGTCTATATGGCACTTTACCAGCTGGGTACACCTTGGCTTTATCTCCTATCTTAACAAATTAAATTTTGACACTGCTCACTAACTTTGCAGTACCCTTTACATCTTTTGTAATGTCTGAACAGTTGACATTTTGCATAAAGCTCATTTTGTACATTTATGCTGAAATGGCCTGAAATGGGAATATTGTGGGCTATGGAGAAAAGTGTTTGATGATAGGGCACTCAGAATATAAACTGCTGCATTATATTTCCCTCTATCCCTTCTTTAGCAACCAATTTCTTTACTCCACCATTTTCCCAGGATACAGATCACCTCTGCCATTAAGGATTAGAAACTCTCTAGACTACCTCCTTTAGTTTTTGCTGAGGTGAATCTGATAACTGCGTTTGCCATAATTTCCTCTTTGTAAAGTAGATATCCAGAAATTATTTTTTTATTACTTTGGCTCAGATTAAAACTCACTGCTATTAACCATTTCTTCCCCAGCAGTAATTCCTTCCAGATAAAGTACAGTACTTTCTGACAGATGTGCCTCCATTTAATTTTTTCCCACCATCTAGCTCTTTTTCTGGAGTGACGATATTATTTGTTTCTATTGGAAATGTGGACAGTGGCTGGGTCTCACCCTGCTGTTGTTTTCATTTGATTGCCTCCATGCTTACCTGCATGTAAATAGGGTACTGTCTAATCAAAGTCAAGGGCAATCACAAGGCTTCCTTCAACTATGTCTGCAGCCTCAAAGGCAATACACAGCAATGTGCCAGACTGATTGTAAATGCAGCCGCCTATACTGAGACAGAAGTAAACAGGATATATTACTGTGCAGCTAAATTAATAACAGATAAAGTCTTACCACAAAAACACAGGGCAGTAGGGGAAAAGAAGGGAGAAAATCAAATTCCATTATGGAAGTATCAATTAGATAAAACTATAAAGCAATTAAGACAAGCAGTGTCAATGTTAGAAGATTATAGAAAAGGGAACAGATCAACAAAAATGCTCAGAAAGATAGATGTGATAAAAGCAATGTGCAGAATCAAAACAGATTAGAATCTATTGTGCACTATCACAAATAATACATTAAAAATATCAGCACAGGCAGAAAAACTTAGAATATATGCAAATAAATATAAAGGAAATGTACAAAATAAGCAATTTACTGAGGACCCAAAAAGTTTTATAGAGAATTGGGAAACAAGGCAAAAGGAATTGAAACCCACCAAAAAAAGAAGAAATAGATACATTTTGGAGAAATATCTATGAAAATCCTGTGGAACGCAACAAAGATGCTGGATGGATAAAAGAGGTAAAAGAAAGAATAAGAAGTTGAAACGTACATGATATGAAATGGGATTAATAAACGACCAGAGAGATTGAAACAAAGTTAAGAAAAGCTCCTAAATGGAAAACCCAGGCACAGATGCAGTACCTAACTTCTGGATAAAAGCATTAATATCTTTACATGAAGATTTAGCCATGAGTAAAAACTATTTGTATGCACACCCCAAACAGACAGCAACCTGTTAACAACAGGAAAAACAATAATCCTACTTAAGAGCGAACCTGCAAGTTATCATAAAAAAACTATAGACCAATAAATTGCCTTCAGATAACATATAAATTATACACTAGAATTAATGCCAACAGAGTTTATAGTCACTTAGAATAAAACTCAATCATGTCAATAGAACAAAAGGGTAACAAAAGAAAGTCATATGGAACAAAGGATCATTTGTTGTTAAATAATGTCATAATGGAAAGCTGTAAAAATAATCTAAGTATGGTGTGGATAGACTATAAAAAGCATTTGACAGTGTCTCACATTCATGAATAGAAGAGTGCTAAAAATGTATAAGATATCCTGCACTGACTGATTATATTACAGTGACCATGCAGCAGTGGCAAATCACTTTGCCATGATAAAGAACAAATTATTATTCCAGGGATAAAAATGTATTCCAAGGTGACTCTTTGTCACTGTTGCTCTTTTGTCTTGCCCTTAACCCATTAAGCTGTCTACTTAACAGATTAGGTCATGGCTACAACTTGGCTCCAGAAAACAGCAAAGTATAAAGACTTCTCATCTTCTTTTTGTGTATGATTTAAAACTGTATAGTCCATAAGATGAGGAACTGAAAGTACAACTGCAAGTGGTCAAAACTTTTTCAGATGATATAAGAATGTCATTTGGTCTTGATAAATGTGAAAAAGCAACCTTTAAAACAGGAAAACTGCAGCACCAGGAAAACATCAGCATGCAGCTAGAATGTGATATAAAGGAACTTGAGCGAGTGGGAGTGTCTAAATATTTGGGAACTGATGAAGGCTCAACAATAAAACATGAACAAATTCCAATAAAACTTAGTAAGGAATACTTCAGAAGACTAAAATTAATACTGAAAACAGAGTTGACATCTACTTGCAAAGTCCGAGCAATTTGCTCTTCCTGTCCTAACCTACAGTTTTGGAGTGACTAACCAGCCCCAAAAGGTGTTGGATCGGTTGGACAGGAAAACAAGAAGGATGCTTCATGCTTATCAAATGCTTTATAAAAATCAGTCTATACCAAGATTATATATTCTCCATTCTGAAGGAGGTATGGGCCTCCACAAAATTGATTACATGAATAGACTTGCAACCGTAGGACTAAAATCTACTGATCTCACAAGACTCAAATATAGTGAAAACACGAGGAGAATAAGTCTATGATGACTTCCCTGCCTGGATAGCCACATGGCTCACAGATAGGATTCAAGATGTTAGGATAGCAGAGAGGCCAGTCACCAGCAGAGCCCCTCAGGGCTCAGTGCTTTTGCCACTTCTTTTTCGCATCTACATTTCTGATGTCAAAGCCAATATCAAGAGCTTCTGGTTGACCAAGTTTGCAGATGACTGTAAACTGGGTGCAGCTATAGAATATACCAAAGACAAATATATCTTCCAAGAAGGCCAGAAACAAACAAATGACTGGTGCCAGGGCCGCATTCTAAAAATTAGTGCCAAGAGATGCATAATAGTGTACTTTGAGAAGATGTCCACCCCTGGAAATTACAATATTGATAATACACCTCCCTACAGTAAATGCAGTGGCCAGCGATTTGGGAATGCATACAAAAAAGTGACCTTGCCTTTGACCATCATGTGGCTATGGGGGTAATGAAATCAATTTATGTTGAATGTTGAATTTTTTATGTGCATAACAGGAGTCAGTTGAAAACTCTCAGATAAACAGTATGTATCTAAACAATCTAGTAGTTTGGATATAGCTTGCATTGCCTTACTACAAATAGAACAGTTAAAATTTTTACCCTTTGCCCTTAATCAATTAAATTTTGATTACTCACCCTTTTAAATGTTTAAATAAAATTATCAAATCCATCACCTTCTTTTTGCTGAGTAAACAATTCATTACTAGCTCTGCTATCTAAGTTTCAACTTTCCCATCCTTTACATGCCTTTGATGGAGGATCA